>NC_053160.1:184986840-185174340 GCF_016835505.1 Polypterus senegalus
ATAAATGTTACATTAATTTGTTTTTATACTTTTTAGCTGCTGTTCTTAATATGTGTGTGTATTCCCATGATTCATTATTTGCGAAGAAATGTCCATCCATTCTCTAACCCACTATATCCTAACTACAGGGTCACGGGGGTCTGCTGAAGCCAGTCCCAGCCAACACAGGGGGCAAGGCAGGAAACAAACCCTGGGCAGGGCACCAACCCACCGCGGGACACACACGCACCAAGCACACACTAGGGACAAGTTAGAATCGCCAATGCACCTAACCTGCATGTCTTTGGACTGCGGGAGGAAACCGGACAAACATGCAAACTCCACGCAGGGAGGACCCGGTAAGTGAACCCGGTTCTCCTAACTGCGAGGCAGCAGCGCTACCACTGCGCCACCGTGCCACCCCTGAAGAAATGTATTTCTTTAAAACTGACTAGCTTATTAGTAGTTGTCTTTGTCATATACAGGTAGTCCCCGAGTTACGGACATCCAACATACAACTTGCGAACAAGGCCGCAGCTGCTCCTTCATCCGTCTGGGGGACGAGACGCAGGCTCCTCGGGAACTGCCGCTCCGTCATCTTCGGCCTTGGGACGCTGCAAGCGGTGGCTGGACGGAGGCTTTTGGGGGGTCGGTTTTGCTGCTCGCGCAGTGTAGTGTCCCTCGGGGGGGCTCTGGTTTATGAATAGGGCGGCTGGGTGCGCGGCAAGTGGTGACACGGGATCCGTAGTCACTGGGGCCACAGCTACTGCTCGTGTGCAGGATGGAGGCTTGATGGGGCGTTTCGCTGCCCATCCACAATGCCGCTGCAGCTACTGCACCTGACTGGACAGAGGCTGGATGGGGCAGAGGGGGGGCGTTTCACTGCCCGTCCATCACACAGCCTTGCAGTGTCCCGTTTGTTCTCGGTGGGCGGCTAGTGATGCTGCAAGTGGTGACCCAGTTGTGGGGGTGGCTGCCTGTTGTATTGGGGGGTGGTGGTGGGCAATTCGCTACCTGCCTTTGGACGCACCCTGTTCGCTCTCAGTGGGCAGACGCTGCAGGCAGCCTAATGTATGCAAGTGGAGGTGACTGTGTGGTCCTCGCCGTCCCCATTTATTCTCAATAGCAAGCCTGCTCGTACTCTTATGTACATAGCGAGAAGTTGTGTCTCATCAGCACACCACACATGTTGACGACGGGTGCCTTCCTGCTGTGATAGCGTGAACGTTGCTGTGCAGAAGAGCTCATCGTAACCTTTTGTCTTCACCCTTCAACAATGTCTCTGAAGCACAAAACTAATGCAAGTGCTGGTGATACAGTAAAGAAGAGAAAAACCATCACCATTGAAAATAAAGTAGAAATAATAAAAAGGTCAGAGAGAGGTGACACTCCATCATTCATTGGCAGAGCACTTGGTTACAGTCGGTCAACAATAGCATTTGTTAAAATAATGTAATGTACCTGTTCTGACTTACATACAAATTCAACTTAAGAACAAACCTACAGTCCCTATCCCGTACGTAACCCAGGAACTGCCTGTAGTACTTATACACTGTATCTGAACATACAGACCTTGTACCTTAGGGGTCAATTTAATTTTCCTCTTCTTCTTCTTTCGGCTGCTCCCGTTAGGGGTTGCCACAGTGGATCATCTTCTTCCATATCTTTCTGTCCTCTGAATCTTGTTCTGTCACACACATCACCTGCATGTCCTCTGTCACCATATCACCACATCCATAACCCTCCTCTTCGGTCTTCCTCTTTTTTTCTTCCCTGGCAGCTCTATCCTTGGCACCTTTCTCCCAATATACTCAGCATCTCTCCTCTGCACAATTCCAAACCAACACAGTCTCACCTCTCTGACTTTGTCTCCCAACCGTCCAACTTGAGTTGACCCTCTAATGTCTTCATTTCTAATCCTATCCATCCTTGTCACACCCAGTGCAAATCTTAAAAAAGTGAACATCTCTTTTTCAATGGCAATGATTGATTGGCCATCTAGTCTTTTGAAGGGGATCACTTTTGTTCTGTTTTGTGTGTTGTATTTACCCCATTTTTTTTTACACCCGTTGCATACCCAGCCTACCTGGAAGGGGGTCTGTCACTGAATTGCCTTTCCTAAGAGCTCTTCCATCTTTTTTGGGAGTTTTTGCGTGTGTTCTTATGAAGTCCAGGCTGGGGGGCTGCTAAAAAAACGGGCCCATTAAAGCCCATTGTGGAACTCCTTGTGTGATTTTGGGCAGTGCAAGAAATAAATTATTGTTGTTGTTCCTATTTCTTTTAACAGCAATACCCTTATGACACCTCCCAAGATGCAGTGGAGTTTAGGAAGAAAGCCAAGGCCTTACTTCTCTTAGCTGCGGAGACTCTGAACAGCCTGGGGGTGAGATTCTGGCTTAGTAGCGGGACATGTCTTGGTAAGTCAATTATTAGTAACCAGTAACGGTGTACTTCACGATAACGTGCAGTGAGTACACTTGATTGAGCATTCCTAGTTTTCATTCTCTTTCTCCGTACATTTATCATTCGTTTGCTCAGAGGTTGATGCACTTGCTGCTTCCTGAGCAACCCGCTTCTTTTCTTCTTTCGTTGGAATCTTTTCGCGTTAATTAAAAGATTAAGTCAGTGTTTGTGTTGCAATTACTTAGTACGTTTTCCTTAATTTCTCACTTAAGCTGGAACTTAAATCATTCTTGAGGCAGATTGAACATTTAAGATATGAAGAGTTAGAGGAAGTGACGGTGAAGGTGGGAGGGATAAGAACGGCGATGTATGCATGCGCCACATGGCCTCCCTACTGCCGAGAGTTGATTCTACAATAAAATAAAAATAAAAAGAGGAATAACTTTGGTGGTCAATCATCACCCCGAAAGCAGACAGTAGATGTCCCGTAGTATATACGTACCAAATTTCAGGTCAATAGTTCAAACTGATTGCGAGCTACAGGTCATTTAAAATCCTGGACAGGCAAACAAACAGCCACGGTAACATATTATATACGACAATTATTGTTGCTTTTCAGCTCAGCCGTTAACTATTTATGATAATGTTTTTGTGTTTGGTAAGCTGTTATCGTGTTGTTTTTACTGGACTAGCAGTAATGTTACACTTTGAAGCAGTCATTGTGAAATGTGAACATTTGGGTGAGTGAGTGCATACGTAAACTCTTGACGCATATTTTTAGAAAGTCACAGCACACTGGGGAAATTCCTAAGGAGTAGAAAATGACAAATACTATCCTGTCCTATGAAAAGGCAGATCCAGATAATGATTGGCCAGGAAGCTTAATGGGCATCACAGGTATATGAAAGGGAGGAATTATTAAGAAGAAGATAGAATAGCACAAGACAGGAAGGGGAGTTTTATTGAACAGTCAGCATGAGTTCAGAAGAGAGAGGTCATGTTTTACTAACATGCTGGAATTCTGTGAGGAAGCAACAGAAGGGTATGATCAGAGAGGTGCTTACGATATTATTTAGAATGACTTTATAAATCAGATCTGTGATGAAAACCTACTGCAGAGCACTCTGGACCTCAGAATGGACTGAAAGTTCACCTTCCAAAAGATCAATGACCCTAACCGCAAAGAAAAGATGAGTACAGGAGTGGCTTATGGACAACTCTGAATGTCCTTGAGTGGCTCAGCCTCAGCCTGAGCCTGAACTTGAACCCAATTGAAGATCTCAATCATAACACTGTCACATTGTAAAGTAAAGGCCATCACCGTGGAGGACACCACCTTAACAAGGCAGAAGCTTCCCTTAATGATGGAGTATGAGAGGCCCAGACCTGAACCAGATAGACCTGACAGAGTTAACCCAAGAAGACCCCAGGAAGTAATCTCTGCCAGAGATGCTACAACCAATTAACACTAGAATTACCAGAGCCTACGAACAAACTTGTAGATCTGTCCCACCTTAAATCACTTTGCACCTCTCCATCAGCGTCTTTTGTCCTGTAAATGTGTCGATAAGCAGCCAGCAGCCTACTATCACACCCCTCCCCCAATGCACAGTTTTCTCAGCTGAAGTCTGTTTACCTGCGTGTCAGTTGCTTAGAGTTGTATAGAGTTTTATAAATACTATATCGTTATTTGGAACACATGCATTTCATGTGTGTTCAGTGTCTACAGCGATCTATGTAAACACATCGTTAAAACAGAAATGTTTTTCATGTTTTAGTAATAACTGACAAAATGTACACACGAAGTGTATAATTTGTGAAGCCTGAATTCCAAATATCAAAGAAACACTTTCACAAAAGGTACAACTAGAACAGAACAAGTGTGCTTCTATTCAAGAATATAATTGCAGAAAAAGAACCCGCATTAGGGTGCGACATTGACACGCATTTACTACAATTGCTTCGGTGGCGCAACGGTATCAGCTGCAGACTGGTAATCAAAACTTCATGGGTTCGATCCCAAACGAGTCCGTTTTGAGACGTGAGCTGCTCTTATTCTTACTATTTTAGAATAAAAACATACATTTGATTTGAGTCTGTAACAGCCGGTGTAAATTTATGATACTTGTAAAGGTTAGCTTTGTTGGGTTTTTTTTTTTATTGAGTTTTATTCTCTGTCACGTTCACGATCCCACTTACCCCCAACCCCCCCGCATTTGACACTGCTGTTTCCACATAAAGACGCGCTATAACAGAGGTGAACTCCGGTGATAACGACGATTCTACATCGGAGCAAGAATGCACACCGCACTTTTGCCATCGCTGTACGTTGTATATGTACATGAGAAGCTCTGCACTCTACTTGTGATTTTATGCTGTAGGAAGTAAGTAAATAAATAAAGGTAAATAGGTAAATAACATTCGATCTGGCTGTTATATACAAAATTCTGCGACGGCAGCTAGACGCTGATGGAGAGGTGTGAAGCGATTTAAGGTGGGACAGATCTACGAGTTTTTTTGTAGGCTCTGGTAATGCTAGTGTTAATGAGCTACAACTCTGAATTACATTGTCAATATAATATTTCAGTTTTGCAAAAAATGTTTAACTTTTGTCATTCTGGGGGATTGAGATTTTCTTGATGGGGGGGGGAATGAATTTGTATTATTTAGCATATAATTTGTCAGAATAGCAAAATGTAAAAAAAAAAAAAAAAAGAATACGTTCTGATTGCACTGTATATTGCCCTTCCATGTTGATATGTCCTGCCATGTTTAGGACTAGGATTCTGTTTCACAATATTGCTTTCATGAAATTTGAAAGATGTACTTTATAACAATTTACTATAAAATTTGCCTGGTTTTACTACATATCCGTAATTAATTTTTTACTCGTCATTTCTTTTTTTTACAGGCTGGTTTAGACAGTGCAATATTATTCCATACAGTAAGGATGTTGACCTAGGAGTATGGATAAAGGACTACAGATCGGACATTATTGCAGCATTTGAAAAGGCGGGCCTGCCAATTAAACATAGGTTTGGAAAGGTATGAACACAGGTACCGCTTTTAAATTTTGACTTAATAAAAAAATAAATAAATAAATAATATTAAATTTTTTTTAAAGCTGTATGAGAGCGGTTAGACTTTTCTAGATTCTGCCAGTTTTTCAAAGCGCTTAGTAGTATTAGTAGTAATAGTATTTACCAGTGGTAATGTAGACTTTGCCGTTCACTGAAATGCAGTCTTCTTCTTCCTCCTCTTCATCTTTACCCACTTCTTTGTGGGATTGAAATACGTGATTGACCTTCTCCAGACAGTTCAGTCCTACACCTCCTTTTCCTTCAGACTCTCTTACTTTTTCCATCCACCTGTGCTTTAGCCCCTCTTGCTTTCTGTTCCCCTTTGCTTCCATTCCCAACACTCTTCAGCACACATTTTCATTGTCTTCTCGTAACAATTTACTATACGGTACTTCCTTCGATTTTTCTCCCACTTTTGTTGTACCTTTGATGGTCTCATTTCTTATTTTGCCCCTTTTTTGTAACTTCCACACAAATCCATCTCCACATTGTCATTTCTGTCACATCTAACTTTTTCTCCTGTGCTCCCTTTACAGCCCTTGTCTTGGCCGCATACATTATTGCTGCTCTTACCACTGTCTTAAAAACCTTACATTTGACCTTTGCCTGTATTGTTTCCTGATACATTCTTCCAATTGTTCCATCCACACTACAGTTGTGCTTGAAAGTTTGTGAACCCTTCAGAATTTTCTATATTTCTGCATAAAGATGAACTAAAACATCATCAGATTTTCACTCAAGTCCTAAAAGTAGATAAAGAGAACCCAGTTAAACAAATGAGAAAAAAATATTATACTTGGTCATTTATTTATTGAGGAAAATGATCGAATATTACATATTTGTGAGTGGCAACAGTATGTGAACCTCATGGGTTAGCAGTTAGTTTGAAGGTGAAATTCGAGTCACTGGGATGCCAATCAGGTGTGAGTGGGCACCCTGTGTTATTTAAAGAACAGGATCTATCAAAGTCTGCTCTTCACAACACATGTTTGTGGAAGTGTATCATGACACGAACAAAGGAGATTTCTGAGGACCTCACAAAAAGAGTTGTTGATGCTCATCAGGCTGGAAAAGGTTACAAAACCATCTCTGAAGAGTTTGGACTCCACCAAGCCACAGTCAGACAGATTGTGTACAAATGGAGGAAATTCAAGACCATTGTTACCCTCCCAGGAGTGGTCGACCAACAAAGATCACTCCAAGAGCAAGGCGTGTAACAGTCGGCGAGGTCACAAAGGACCCCAGGGTAACTTCTAAGCAACTGAAGGCCTCTCTCACATTGGCTAATGTTCATGAGTCCACCATCAGGAGAACAACAATGGTGTGCATGGCAGAGTTGCAAGGAGAAAGCCACTGCTCTCCCAAAAAAAAAAACATTGCTGCTCGTCTGCAGTTTGCTAAAGATCACGTGGACAAACCAGAAGGCTATTGGAAGGATGTTTTTTGGTCGGATGAGACCAAAATAGAACTTTTTGGTTTAAATGAAAAGCGTTATGTTTGGAGAAAGGAAAACACTGCAGTCCAGCATAAGAACCTCATCCCATCTGTGAAACAATGGTGGTGGTAGTATCATGGTTTGGGCCTGTTTTGCTGCATCTGGGCCAGGACGACTTGCCTTCATTGATGGAACAATGAATTCTGAATTATATCGGAGAATTCTAAAGGAAAATGTCATGACATCTGTCCATGAACTGAATCTCAAGAGAAGGTGGGTCATGCAGCAAGACAACGACCCTAAGCACACAAGTCGTTCTACCAAAGAATGGTTAAAGAAGAATAAAGTTAATGTTTTGGAATGGCCAAGTCAAAGTCCTGACCTTAATCCAATGGAAATGTTGTGGAATGACCTGAAGGAAGCGGTTCATGTGAGGAAACCCACCAACATCCCAGAGTTGAAGCTGTTCTGTACGGAGGAATGGGCGAAAATTCTTCCAAGCCGGTGTGCAGGAATGAGCAAAAGTTACCGGAAACGTTTAGTTGCAGTTATTGGGGGGGTCACACCAGATACTGAAAGCAAAGGTTGACATACTTTTGCCACTCACAAATATGTAATATTCAATCATTTTCATCAATAAATAAATGACCAAGTATAATAATTTTGTCTCATTTGTTTAACTGGTTTCTCTTTATCTACTTTTAGGACTTGAGTGAAAATCTGATGATGTTTTAGGTCATATTTATGCAGAAATATAGAAAATCTAAAGGGTTCACAAACTTTCAAGCACCACTGTACACTTTGTGGATTATCTCTGCATCTAATTTTCCATCTAGTGCTAGCCCTGATCTTCGATATTCAAACTTTCCCCGACTCTTTTCAGTGCAGGCTAACTTCTGAATCCTTATCATCATTTAACCTCCTATATTCTCTCTCTTCCTATTTATCTTCAATTTTATATCTTCCAAAGCCCTTCTCCATTTTCCCAAGTTCCCACTTCCACTTTTCTGATGCTACACAACACAATGTAATCAGAAATAAGCCTGCGCCAGGGATGGGGCTTGGTCTTTTATCCTATGACTCAACGTGGCTCAAAGAGGTAAGGACTTCAAGATGATCCCTGGTGCAGACCTTCTGTAACACGGATCTTGTCTGTTGCCACAACATTGCTTTTAACCCGAGTTCTCACTCCCTCGTACATGTCCTAGACAATCTTCGCACATTTTTCTGGTACTCTGTACTCTCTCATGCAATTTCAGACATCTTAATATGATGCTCTATCATCAGCGTTCTGTAAATCAATAAACACCATATGCAAACCTTTCTGTTTTTCTTGATGCTTCTCTATCAGCTGTCTCTGTCTCTGTCAACTGCATCAGTTATTCCTCTCCTTGGCATAAAACCAAATTGTTCCTCCCCCGTGGAGGTCTCTTTCCTAAGCCTTCTTTCTATAACCCTTTCCCAAATTTTCATTGTGTGTGACATTAGCTTTTTATCCCTCTGTAGTCTCCATAGTCCTGAACATCACCCTTCTGCTTATAAATGGGTACAATCACAGTGTTCTTCCACTCCTCTGGTATTCTCTCCTGTTCATTGATCTTCTGAATTCAATCCCACAACACATCTGCTCCCTCTTCTCCTAAATTCTTCAACACTTATGCTGGTATTTCCTCCAGTCCTATTGCCTAATTATTTTCAGTGACTCATTTACTTGCTCTCTTCTTATTCTTAGTACTCGCCCTTCATTTGGGACTCCATCCCCAAGTACTACCATTGGATTTTCCTTATTCAGCAGCTTTTCAAAATGCCTCTTTCATGAACTACAGTAAGAAAATCAAAAGAATGTTATGCTGCTTTTACCAGTTGTAATGTGGCTGGAACAGAACCAGTAGTTTTTCTTGGGTCAGTCAGTCATTTTCCAACCCGCTATATCCTAACTACAGGGTCACGGGGGTCTGCTGGAGCCAATCCCAGCCAGCACAGGGCGCAAGGCAGGAACAAATTCCCGGGCAGGGTGCCCACCGCAGGGCACACACACACCAAGTACACACTACAGACAGTTTAAGATCGCCAATGCACCTAACCTGCATGTCTTTGGACTGTGGGAGGACACCCACACAGACGCGGGGAGAACATGGAAACTCCACCCAGGGAGGACCCAGGAAGCGAAACCCCAGGTCTCCTTACTGCAAGGCAGCAGCACTACCACTGTGCCAATGTGCCGCCACTTGGCAAAGTGTTTTAGGAAAAAAAAACCTTTATTCATAGAACAAGATGATAGTGCTGTGGACGGCTTGGGGTTGTGGCCAGCCGGGATGCCTGGAAGGACCAGGAGAGGGTCCATACCTCCCCTGGTCCACGACAGGGCAGCTGCCCTGGTCTGTATGGGGGCCACGGGAACAGAGCATGGAAGCTCAACCTAGTTGGGGAGTGGAAAGCCCCGGATGTCAGCACACAGCCACAGCCGGAAGGAATTCCAGGGACACCCAGAGTACTTCTGGGTGCTCATGCGGCACTTCTGCCACACCAGGAAGTGCCGCCGGAAGGCTGTCACAGAGCACCTGGAGCACATCCAGGTGGCTATAAAAGAGGCCTCCTCCCTCGAGTAGGGGAGCCAGAGTCGGGAGGAGAGGAGTAAAGGCGGCAGGAGAAGTCCAAACTGGAGAAACGGACTGATTAAGGGTGTTTGGTGCACTGTCACTGTGTTGTGTGCAGGAACTGTAAATAAAACCATGTTTGTTTTCGGGACATTCTGTGTCCACCAGTTTGTGTCCTGGCTGAACTGCCACATAGGTGTCTGTCTTGTCCTGTTACCATAAACGAGACATAAGGTGGCACTAGGGGATCCATTCCTGGATGGGTTTATCCATTCCCGGGAATTCGGGAATCAAACATGTCATTCCCGGCACGTTCATCTCACATGTGAACGGTTTTAGAATGACCAACACTAATTTTTAATAAAACTACTGCAATATGTTGACGCCAATAAAAGACTAACCTTATCTACAAGCAGTTCATGCTGTCATATAAATACGTGTATCTAGTTAGTTGTGGTGGTAATAGCGTAAAAAGCGCAATGTTTCCAGCATGTGGTTGTCCAGGCGAGAGCGCACCTTCATGCAGAGTACGCCAGCCGCTGAGAAAGCACGCTCTGCCTCCACTGAAGTAGGCGGCACAGTCATCAGATACTGATACACTTGTTCTAAACAACGCCCACATTTGCCATTGCTCTGAAACACCACCATTTCAGCTTTTACTAACGCATCCAGTTTCTTGTCATCATTCTGTGATGGCAAGTTTCTTGGCACAGATAATGCGGATGCAACAGACTGACGCATTGCAATTTCAAGTTGCTGTTTAAAGCTGTCAACAGCACAGACGTCAATGAGCTCTGCCCTGTCCCGGCATTCGTGAGCTGCAGAGTGCAGACTCCTCCCAGTCCACTGTGCTCAGTCAGCCGGGAGACTGACGTCTGTTGTTGACTGAATTAATCGGCAACACACTACACCGTGGGCCAGAAAACCGTGCCACTTAATTATTTTCGACTATAACTCTGTTATTTCTTGATCGATTTTTACACTTTTACACGCTATACAGTATATGCGAGCTTGGACGTTCCCATTTTCCCGGGAATTACAGCAGTCCTGGGAATGAAAAATGTCCAGGAATGGATTCCCTAGGTGGTACTACAGTCCTCTGTATGATGTATACTGGAGATCTAATAGGGATGTGCAAAAGGAGAAATGGAAACATAATGTTACGGGTGGAGTGGTGGCTCTGAGGCTAAGGATCTGCGCTGGTATCCCGAAGGCTGCCGGAATCGCTGCCAAAAGAGATTCTACTCTGCTGGGCGCTTCAGCAAGGCCCTTAACCTTCAATTGCTCCAGGGGTGCTGTACAATTGCTGACCCTGTTCTCTGACCCCAAGGGGTATGCAAAAACTAACAAATTCCTAATACGAGAAATTGTATAAGTCGAAATAAAGAACAAAAAAAAAAAAAGAATCCATCAGATTGGATCAGCATTTGTAAAACTCCGTAAGACCTTCTACGCTGCAGTCAGAGGATGAACAGATTCAGGTCTCTCCAGTTGTAATCCATATAGCAATAGACACAGTCTGCACACAATTAAATAAATCAAAAGTTGCTTGCCATTTTATAAAGTTATTGGTGTTGGACTAGTGCTAATTCAGCATGCTTTCTGTACTTGTAAAGGACAAACACCCTAGCAGCATAGTCTGAGACTTTTTCTTCTTCTTGTTGAACTTCTTGTTTTTGCAAAGATGTAACTGATAATTCCAATATTAACTGACCCCTTAATCTTGAACGACAGGTAGAGGACAGCCTAGAGTTGTCCTTCCAAGGTACTGATGTGAAACTCGATATCTTCTTCTTCTATGAGGAAGACAGCTATGTGTGGAATGGAGGAACACAAGCTAAAACTGGAAAAAAATTCAAGTGAGTTGGAATTGATTAACATTGGCTTGGGGGTGGTAATGTTTTTTTATGGACACCATGCATTAAATGAGCATTGAGGAAAATGTGTTTATTGCACTCCAGTCCTTTTTACACTTTGTTTTAACTGTTTTGCACTACACCTTTATGTTCCATGTTGCTGATAGATTAAGCGAATTGAATGTCCTTTTTGTCATCAGTAAATTACTGTCTGTGTGTCAATTGGTTTTATTACATCTACTGTAATGGTTTTCTTTGTACAGCTCCAATTCCAAGAAAGTTGGGACAATATGGGGAATGCTAATTAAAACAAAAAAAGAATGACAAGTTCATTGTAGTCGCCTGTACTATTTTGAAAACACCACAACAACACATTAAAGTTTTGTCTTGTGAATTTAATTTATTTATTTATTTATTTTTTGAAAATATAAACTTCATGTCAAATTGGATGACTGCAACACCTCCAAAAAAGATGTCAGATGAGTGTTTGCCACTGTGTAACAGCACCACTTCTTTTTTAATAACACTTAAGTGTTTGAGCACTGAAGACTCAAGTTGATTAAGGTTTAGCAATAGGAATTCTCAACCCGAAGCAGATCAGGATTGCAGGCAGGCCACTCTCAACATACAGAGCCAATCGCTTACATTCTGGTCAGAATGTGGTTTGGTGTTGTCCTGCCGGAATATGCAGGGATGTCCCTGGAAAAGACTGCATCTGGTTGACCGCATATGTTGTTTCAAAATATAGTATATCTTTCTACATTAATGTTGGCCTCATAGATGCCGTGGGCACTTGACAGGCCCATATACCATGACAGACTGGCATTTAGACCTGACACTGAAAACCGCCTGGATGGACTTTTTCCTACAATGGCTATTTTTTCCAAAACCAATTTAAAACGTTGACTCGTCTGACCACATAACTCGATTCCATTGTGCTACTTGGAACTGAGCCCATAGACGTTAGCGGTGCTTCTGTAGTGTTGAAGTATGGATTCTGCTTTGCCTAGTAAAGCCTTAACTTGCCTCTATGAATGCAGCAGCGAATGGTGTTGACTGACAAAAGCTTAACAAACTATTCCTGAGCTCCATGTCATGATGATCATTACAGATACTTAACTTTTTTTCTAAGATGTATCTAAGGTCACATGCATTCACAGGTGGTTTTTGGCCTTGCTTTTTACAGACACAGATCAGACCCAGAGTCCTTGAATCTTGTAATTGTATTGTGCACTGTAGAGGATGATATGCCCAAAATCCATCTGATTTGTCTTTGGGGAATGTTGGGTTATTCACTTTTGCATCTGTTAGCAAATTGCCAAGCCTCGACCCATCCTTCCTCTTCAAATAGTAGGCATTTTTGGTGGCTCTTTATATACCAGAACACTGTCTGCCCCGGGGTGCCCAATGCGTCGATCGCGATCAACCGGTAGATTGGAAAGGCAGTGCAGGTAGATTGCGTTGCATTCAAAAAAAAAATTTTTTAAACGTTAGTCTATCTTTATGTTGTAACTGGGCAAACTTCTGCCACGGTGTCCCCTTCAGTTGTGAGATCAACCACAAGCGTTACCCGGTAGGTAACCACCCATACAATCAGATTGTGATTCAGACTACGAATGCCATGAATGTAAACATTACCTCATCGTACATGCTGTCAAATAAACGAACCACACGCCGTGGCGCAACTTAAAGAGGCTTCGCCTCTGACGCTGACGTCCGAGATTCGATCCCCGAGAGGGGGCGCAGTGAGTGTGTACGCCTGTTGAGCCCAGAATTAGGGCGAAACACGTGTCACGTACTCTTTGCATTATTTGACAGTAAACTATGCAACATTCTCTGATCTACTTCTCGCAACTGGAAGGCACCGTGGTGGATGTTTGCCGACTTGCAGACCAACCACATGCGTTACCTGGTAGGTAACCACCCATACAATCAGATTGTGATTCAGACTACGAATGCCATGAGAAAAAAAAAATAAAAAAATAAATATATATATATATATATATATATATATATATATATATATATATATATATATATATATATATATATATATATATAGCATTTTTAATGTAGGTAGATCATGTCAACCTGGTCATTTTAAAAGCAGATCACAAGCCGACCGAAAAAGTGTGGGCACCCCTGGTCTATCCTATTTAAAATCACCATGCCACATCATTATTAGCATACATTACCCCAATTCCAATTTTGTTTGAATGTGTTGTAGATATCAATTGCTGAATCAATATATACAGTATTTTCAAAAAAAAAATGCTGTTGATTAGGTACAACGTGAAATACCTCGTCTTTATGCTGTTTTTGTTCTAATGCAAGCCAGAGTAAATTAAAAAAAATCATCCATCCATTATCTAACCCGCTATATCCTAGCTACAGGGTCACAGGGGTCTGCTGGAGCCAATCCCAGCCAACACAGGGTGCAAGGCAGGAAGCAAACCCCAGGCAGGGCACCAGCCTACCGCAGGGCGCGTACACACCCACCCACACACCAAGCACAATTTAGGATTGCCAATGCACCTAACCTGCATGTCTTTGGACTGTGGGAGGAAACCGGAGTGCCCGGAAGAAACCCACACAGACACTGGGAGAACATAAAAACTCCACGCAGGGAGGACCCGGGAAGTGAACCCGGGTCTCCTAACTGCGAGGCAACATCCTTACCCACTGTGCCACGGTTCTGCCCATTAACCTCTTTTTAATTTTATTAGCATTTTATGTCTGTCCGTCTATTTATCTAGCTATACCTATAGTATATGCTTTCAATTGTGCATTTCATATCTATCTACACTCTTAAAAATAGAACCATTGCTAGAAAAGAAAGACTGAAATTTTGAATGTGTGGTAGTCTAAATAGCAGAACACTGTTGGATTAAGAAACTTGGTCATATCCTGTGTTAATGTATGCAGCAAGAGACCTGACCCATGAAACATGACCCATTGGTATTTCACAAGTCTGCTACCATTTATTTACTGTATGGAGCTTGTTATGGATGTACATATGTGAAGGTTCTTTCCAGAACTTTCATTTGAATGGGTCTTTTGGGAACATAAAAATTGTTCTCTTGTGACTATCTATCGATTGATCTATCGAAAAAGTTTGGGAACCCCTCTCGGCCTGCATAATAATTTACTAAACTTTCAACAAAAAAGATAACAGTGGCTTGTCTTTCATTTCCTAGGAACATCTGAGTACTGCGGTGTTTTCCGAACAAAGATTTTTAGTGACGCGGTATTTTGTTGTATGAAATTAAATCAAATGTGAAAAACTGGCTGTGCACAAATGTGGGTCCCCTTGTCATTGTGCTGATCTGAATGCCTGTCACTGCTCAGTGCTGATTACTTGGTTGAATGAGCTTGTCAAGCCTTGAACTTCATAGACAGGAGTGTCCAATCATGAGTAGTAAAAGGTATTTAAGGTGGTTAATTACAAGTTGTGCTTCCTTCCCTTTGACTCTCCTCTGAAGAGTGACAGACAGCATGGGATCCTCAAAGCAACTCTCAAAAGATCTGAAAACAAAGATTGTTGAATCTCCTGGTTTAGGGGACGGCTACAAAAAGCCATCTCAGAGGTTCAAAATGTCAGTTTCAACTGTAAGGAATGGAATCAGGAAATGGAAGGCCACAGGCACAGTTGCTGTTAAACCAACCCAGCAGGTCTGGCAGGCCAAGAAAAATACAGGAGCGGCATATGAAGAGGCAGGATTGTGAGAATGGTGACAGACAACCCACAGATCACCTCCAAAGACTTGCAAGAACATCTCGCTGCAGACGGTGTATCTGTACATCGTTCTACAATTCAGCGCAATTTGCACAAAGAACATCAGTATGGCAGGGTGATGAGAGAAAAGGCCTTTCTGCACTCACACCACAAACAGAGTCGCTTGTTGTATGCCAATGCTAATTTAGACAAACCAGATTCATTTGGGAACAAAGTGCTTTGGACTGATGAGACAAAAATGGAGATATTTAATCAAAACAAAAAGCGCTTTGAATGACGGAAGAAGAACACCGCATTCCAAGAAAAACACCTGCTACCTGCTGTCAAATTTGGTGGAGGTCCCATCATGTGGTGGAGCTGTGTGGCTAGTTCAGGGACTGGGGCCCTTGTTAAAGTCGAGGGTGACATGAATTCAACCCAATATCAACAGATTCTTCAGGATAATGTTCAAGCATCAGTCACAAAGTTGATGTTACGTAGAGGTTGGATATTCCAACAAGACGATGACCCAAAACACAGTTGGAAATCTACAAAGGCATTCATGCATCTATGGGATGATTTGAAGCAGGCTGTCCATGCTCAGCAGCCATCAAATTGAACTGAACTGGAGAGATTTTGTATGGAAGAATGGTCAGAAATACCTCCATCCAGAATCCAGACACTCGCCAAAGGCTATAGGAGGTGCCTAGAGGCCAAAAGGAGGCTCAACTAAGTATTGATCTCATATCTCTGTTGTGGTGCCCACATTTATGCACCTGTCTAATTTTGTTATGATGCATATTGCATATTTTCTGTTAATCCAATAAACTTAATGTCACTGCTGAAATCCTACTGTTTCTATAAAGCATGTCATGTATTAAAAGGAAGTTGCTACTTTGAAAGCTCAGCCAATGAGAAACAAAAATCCAAAGAATTAAAAGGGGTTCCCAAACTTTTTCATATGGCCGTATCTATCTTATCCTGACAACTTCGCTAAAATCTTTCTTTCTTTCTTTCTTTCTTTCTTAGAAGCAGGTGTAAGAGTCAACCATGTCTAGGACACATGTCATAGGGAACACTTAATGCACACATGCATATGCTGCCAATTTAGAGATGTAAATTACATTTTGGTGTTAAGGGTGACAGATTTGAGAGACAGAAATGTCAGTATTTACAGTGAACACACCTAAAAAATAAAAAGCTGCTAGCTGTACTTAGATATGAGGCAGTGCACTTTTCCATTATTACAATTCATATTGTGGTTAACGCTTAATATACAGAATTCCCACAATATAAAATTTTCAGAAAAGAAATGTATGTTTAGTGTTCCTTATTATTAGACATTCTTGTATTGACTGCAGTAAGTTCAGGTCATTGTGCAGATACACAAGTTTTAAGATACGTTTTTTTTTAAGCTTTTTCTTTTTTCTTAAATGTTAGCATAGCGTATTTGCCCTGCAGTAACCTAATACGTGTTACATGCTAATTAACCCATACAAGTAAGAATTTCACTGTACTCTGTACAGTACACATGCCAATAATGACCCTGCAAACCTCTAATATTAAGTTACTTCAGTGCCCAACCATCCAAGTCTAAATGTATCTTTTTGTTTAGTGAGGTAACATCAAGCATTGCTCCACTGTCCTTTTATTTCCTGCCTGAATGCTTTACTGACCCCCGTTAGCTGTGGGTCTTGACAGAATCTGTGAAGAACTTATGTTCGATTTCCTTTTAAGAAAATGAGAATGTCAACACTCTTTTTGAAGCTGAGACCTTTTCGCTCTGACAGCATCCCCTTGCAGTTGAAATCACTCACTGGGTGTGACGTGACCAGAAGAGCAAAAATTGGGAATTTGGCTGCTTTGTCTGGAGGGCTGCTGTTGAGAGCAATGCAAGGTCCACTCAGTGCCGAATTTATAACATAAATTATTAAATTAATTAAATTTATTGCCATTTTCATAATTTAATGAAAAATGAACAATGCCTCCCTGTACCTCCCTTTGCCATCACTGTTCGTAGATGGTGCCTTACACGGTGCGTGCTGCATACTGGTGCCATCTACGATGGGGAATTCCCGTTTCATGGTGATTCCCTTAAACACCATGTTATGTCAAAATATTGTGAAAATAATTTGATTCAAAACAATGTTTTTATATTTTTAAATAATAGCTAATAGTTGATTAAAAATTATCACGTAATTGTTGTGTTTCCTGAATTATCTGTTATTTAACTTAAAATAAATTTCTAGTGTGTAAAAAGCGTTATTTCCTGTTCTAAGCAAAAACAAAAAATCATCCCAGTTTGAGGAAAATATATTCTGGTAAGTCTATTTAATTCTATTCTTGGATATTTTTAAATTTATTTACATTACGTAAAAGTGAAAATCGTACAGCTGATAACAATTGGATAAAATTGTTTAACTTTTCTACTAATAAAGATTTATTAACAAAAATTTCACAAAATATTCTTCAAATCTTGTACTAAGAATACGTGTAAATAGATTTGCTAAATTGACACAAAAGCCATAAATAAATAATTAAAATGGTAAATCTACAGTTTTCGTGTCAAAATGAAAACCGTACGTTTAAAAAAAACCTTTAAAATCAACCCCAAACTTTTTCATATGGCCGTATCTATCTAATCCTGACAACTTCGCTAAAATCTTTCTTTCTTTCTTTCTTTCTTAGAAGCAGGTGTAAGAGTCAACCATGTCTAGGACACATGTCATAGGGAACACTTAATGCACACATGCATATGCTGCCAATTTAGAGATGTAAATTACATTTTGGTGTTAAGGGTGACAGACTTGAGAGATAGAAATGTCAGTATTTACAGTGAACACACCTAAAAAATAAAAGGCTGCTAGCTGTACTTAGATATGAGGCAGTGCACTTTTCCATTATTACAATTCATATTGTGGTTAACGCTTAATGATACAGAATTCCCACAATATAAAATTTTCATAAAAGAAATGTACGTTAAAATTTGTAAAATTTTGGATGCCATTTTCTCTTCATGTAATGATAAAAACGTGATCAGAGCTTTATCGAAAAGCAGTGACGCACAAAATACATTTTTAAATTAATTTTGGGGTTAAACTCATATCACCTCCTTTTGCATAATTATCGACAAACTTGAAACTGAGATGAAAAGGAGAGTAGAGATATACACAGGAATAGCTGAGAGGTTGTCTTTTGTAAGTGATCTGCCCCATGTCACTTCATCTACTAACATTGAAAGGTATTCTACGTACTGTGAAAAGCTGATTGATGCTTACCCAGAGGACTTCAACAGTAATTTCTCAGCTGAACTTAAGCAGTTTCATTTATATGTGCGCCATAAGTTCAGTGCAACAGAAAATGTAAAAACAAGATTCAGTCATGCAAAACTTTATAAAATAATTTTAGACGACAGTATTGAGTGTGCTTTTCCAAATGTAGACATTGCTTTTTGCATATTTTGTTTAGCATTAATGGTCACAAACTGCTCAGCTGAGTGCTCATTTTCTCGGTTAAAATATCTTAAAAATCCCCTCGGAACAACTATGCATCAAGGCAGGCTGGATGCCTTATCTCTATTATGTATAGAAGCAGATGTTTTATTATTGATTATGAAGATCTAATCAGAGAGTTTGCAAGGAAAAAAAGTTGGAGGAAATCATTAAGATAAAAATAAAATGAAGCATACAAAAATAAATATAATTTTCCTTCTTACTATAAATATGTTTTGTTTAATTTTGAATTTTCGATAATAAAATACAATTTTATTTTCTAGTTTATTGTTTTAATATTGAATTACTAGTGTAAGTGGGTACCAAAATTACTTGGTGCTTAGGGCATCTAAGGGTCTTAATCCGGCCCTTGGTCCACTGCTGTATAATTCCTCGTTGCTATAATCCATCCATCCATCCATCTTCCAACCTGGTGAATCCGAACACAGGGATCTGCTGGAGCCAATCCCAGCCAACACAGGGCACAAGGCAGGAACCAATCTCGGGCAGGGTGCCAACAAACACACACAAACACACCAGGGACAATTTAGAATCGTCAATCCACCTAAACTGCATGTGTTTGGACTGTGGGAGGAAACCCACGCAGACATGGGGAGAACATGCAAACTCCACGCAGAGAAGTGAACCCGGGTCTCCTTACTGCGAGGCAGCAGCGCTACCACTGCGCCACCGTGCCGCCCCTTGTTGCTATAATCTCCTTCTAAATCTGTATTGGTGAACATTGTTTTAATGAATTCTCTCATTTGCAGCATGCGAGAGCTGCTTTAACTACAACTTGCTGATTCCAGTAGTGTCTGAGTTTATCATGAGAACTGATTCAATACGATATGTCTGTGCTGCTCTCAAGAGAGTCAGATTTGACAACAAAACCAGACACAGTGGTACTTTTACGCACAATGCTGCACGTCATTGTACTCGTCCAGTTGTGCCACTTACTAAATTAAGTGTGTCTGGGAAAACATTTGCAGTCCCAGCCCACTTTCACGTATGATGATGTCTATGTGGTGTGTCCTGACAACTTAATTCACAATATTGCACAGACTGTTTGATGCGTTACACCTTAGCTTTATTGTTTTAATCAGATTTTTTTTTAATTTCTTGCTTTCAAACAAGACATTTTCATTTGCCTTTTGGGTTTCATTTCATTCATGTGTTAGATTCTTAGAAAACATGGTTAAAAGGCCACATTTTGTATTGTTAGTATTTTGTATACAAAATTGAATACAGCAACATTTCACCTCTTGTCTAGCTGTGAGCCAGCAGCACTTACTACAACAACATTTATTTCTACAGCACGTTTTCATACAGACGATGACGCTCAAAGTGCTTTACAAGATGAAGAAAGAAAAAATATAAAAATAAAATTAGGTAATACTAATTAACAAAGAATAAAGTAAGGTCCTATGGCCAGGGAAGACAGAAAAAGCAAAACTCCAGAGCGCTTGAGAAAAAAAAAAACAAAATCTGCAGGGGGCCACAAGACCACCCAGGCCCCACTTGGCATTCTACCTAACATGAATGATCTCAATCAGTCCTCCGGTTTTCAGGCTTCACGTGGAAGAATTAGATGATGATGGTCATGTGGACGTCTGGCCTTCAGTCCTTCAATGTAAGAACTTCATGGTGCCCTGATCAGGTGGTGATGGCGCAGATCGCCAACACAGAAAACAGGAAAAAGAACAGCAGAGAAAGTAGGGGTTAGTACATATCATAAAGCCACGACAAAAATGATAATTCAATGCATATACAGAATACCAGGGTTACACTAAAATGAAGCTATGAGAAAGCCATGTTCAAATAATGGGGTTTTTAGCTTTTTTTTTTTATTTTTTAAAGTGCTCCACCGTATTAGCCTGGCGAATTTCTATCGGTCAGCTATCCCAGATTTTAGGTGTATTAACAGCAGATGGCTGCCTCACCAGTTCTCTTAAGTTTAGCTCTTGGAATTCTAAGCAGACACTCATTTGAAGATCGAAGGTTAGGATTTGGAGTGTAAGGTGAAAGGCCTTCCAAAATATAGGAGATTATTTAAGGCTTTGTAAACCATAAGCAGTATTTTCAAGTCAATTCTAAATGGCACAGGTAACCAATGTAGTAACATCAAAACCACTGTACCCACAATGCTGCCCTGCCACTGCAAAACGTTCTTGTAATTTTTTTAAAAATTTAAATTCATCTTTCTCCATTTTTTCCCTTCCTTTTGCTCTATTAAATGGCACTGTTATTTCACTTTGGGCTTGTCGCAGTGTGTGTGTTTCAGTTTCGAGTCTTTTTCTATATAATAGCATGCTGTTTTTGTACCCTTCCACCTTCTCTTTTTGATATTACAGGTACATTTTCCCCAAGTTTTCCTTGTGCTGGACTGAGCTAGCAGAGTTAAAAGTTCGGGTTCCTTGTGAAACACTGAAATATATTGAAGCAAATTATGGAAAGAACTGGTATATTCCACTGAAAATATGGGACTGGAAGAGCTCTCCTGCCAATGTCCAAGAAAACGGAATCTGGCCATTGAGGGAGTGGGACGAAGTCATTCAAGTTTACTGATCAAGAATACGCTCCATTGGATGGTTGTACTTTGACTTTTAATTATTTTTTAAATCTTATAGGTAAACATGTAGACTTGAATAATCTAATAAACCTTTTTTTTCATTTATAATTATTTTGAAAAGAGTCGTGCTAGCTGCATGTTTTTAATCATACTTTTTTGGTAAAACCCCAAGCAGCTAATTATTTTCAAATGGTTTGCTCATAATGTTGCATCGTTTGCAATTGTATTATGTTTGGAAAATATTCGACATCATTTTTTTACACCTCATCATGTCCTTTTTCACCCTGCTTCTCTAGGTCAGGGTTGTGGCGGTAACAAAGCAAGCTGGACTGCCGAAGTCACTCTGTCCTTAGCAGCTTCCTTCAGCTCCTTTTATAGGTGAAGTCCTGTATGAAACTTAAGACATCCAATCCCACCAGGGTGTTCTGGGTCTTCTCCCAGGTGGTCATGCATAGTACATCCCTTTTGTAGAAGGCAACCAATATACATTCTGACAACTTGGCCGCACAACCTCTGCCGGCTCAGTTCTGTTTGGAGAAGCTACAGTGCAATTGTCCTGCTGCATTGCTGAGCCTGGCAACCCTGCGCTTGAACTTGCCTTTCATTTTTTCAGTAACTTGTACCCAAATCTTGTCGCCAAAGTGGATGTGATGGCGATTTTAGACTGGCTGGTAAGACTGGTAAGTGTAAAGCCACTGCACAGATTTGATGGCCAATCATTTTTAACCTGTCAAGTGAACAAAATCCTGAGGTACTTAACCCCTTCTTCTGGATTCTGCTGCTCCAGCCCACCTTCTCTACAGATTCCAAACCCGTCTTTTCTGAGAGAGGACTATGACCCCATATTTGGAGGTGCTAATGCTCATCACACTCCGCTGTGTCCTCTTCCATTGTGCACCAGAGTCTGTCGAGGACAAGAGAACAATGTTATCTGCAAATGGCCGAAAGGCAAACCTTAGGACCCCCAGATCAGATACTCTGCAAGACTGAAACTGCACCTTGATGTCCTGTCCATGAATATAACAAGATGAACACTTGGCAGAGTCCAGTGACCCATGGTGAAGAAACTCGAGCACTTAACGCTCAGTTTGCAAACACGGCTGTCATTCTCAAAGTTATTTATGTTTTAGTCTTGTTTTTTTTCCATCTTGGAGTGTGGATACTCTTTGTATTTCGAGCAAAACAAAGTCTAAAATGTTCTCACTGCTCTTGACAGTTTCTACAAAAATGAGTAGTAAACGAAGAACGTTTAATAGACTTTAATGTTATGAGCGTCAGGGCTAAGTTAATTATAGTTGAGTGAAATGTACAGTGGAAATGTGCTGAATTAGACTGCACACTTTAGGAGTTCATAGTTAAATTATCTTTGAAAATGCCATGTGGTGTCTTGTGCTGCTCACGTGTTCACTTTATACAGCAGATACTAATGAGAATTTATCAGAAGGCAAGATTTGGCCTACTATCAAGTAGCGGTTCCCCAGAAGAACGTGTCCTGACATGGCTTCAAAGGTATTATTCTTGCAAAACTCTTTCTCAATAGTACTTGACAACATTTTTTTTTTCCTGAAAACTTTTTGGTGATTATGACACAAATTTAATTTCATACTGACCGTATCATGTAGGAATTTGGAGAAACATGAAATTAACTTGTATCGAGTTTAATGTGTTTAGTCATTTAATGATACTGACTCATTGTGTTAGATCAATTTGCTTCCGATTTTCGTTTGTACTCTGTATCTGATGCTTCTTGTGTCATTGTCCAGCAATAATGGATTCTTCTTGCCCTGATGGCGCTCCATCATTGTAATGTCCTGCTGAAATGTTTCGTATTGTTCAGCAATGATCGCACCAACATTAGCAGGGATAAAACCCAAATGTGAATGCAGGCGATGAATCTTTGACATGGGTCCAGCAGTAGACCGCTATTCAGTAGCTCTGCTAGATAGCCAGTTGAATTGCAGGTCTTTGTCACCTGGTTTACTCGACTGTCAGATAGATACAGTGGTGTGAAAAACTATTTGCCCCCTTCCTGATTTCTTATTCTTTTGCATGTTTGCCACACAAAATGTTTCTGATCATCAAACACATTTAACCAATAGTCAAATATAACACAAGTAAACACAAAATGCAGTTTTTAAATGATGGTTTTTATTGTTTAGGGAGAAAAAAAAATCCAAACCTACATGGCCCTGTGTGAAAAAGTAATTGCCCCTGAACCTAATAACTGGTTGGGCCACCCTTAGCAGCAATAACTGCAATCAAGCGTTTGCGATAACTTGCAATGAGTCTTTTACAGCGCTCTGGAGGAATTTTGGCCCACTCATCTTTGCAGAATTGTTGTAATTCAGCTTTATTTGAGGGTTTTCTAGCATGAACCGCCTTTTTAAGGTCATGCCATAGCATCTCAATTGGATTGTTTTTCTTCAGCCATTCAGAGGTGGATTTGCTGGTGTGTTTTGGGTCATTGTCCTGTTGCAGCACCCAGGATCGCTTCAGCTTGAGCTGACGAACAGATGGCCGGACATTCTCCTTCAGGATTTTTTGGTAGACAGTAGAATTCATGGTTCCATCTATCACAGCAAGCCTTCCAGGTCCTGAAGCAGCAAAACAAACCAGACCATCACACTACCACCACCATATTTTACTGTTGGTATGATGTTCTTTTTCTGAAATGCTGTGTTCCTTTTACGCCAGATGTAACGGGACATTTGCCTTCCAAAAGTTCAACTTTTGTCTCATCAGTCCACAAGGTATTTTCCCAAAAGTCTTGGCAATCATTGAGATGTTTCTTAGCAAAATTGAGACGAGCCCAAATGTTCTTTTTGCTTAACAGTGGTTTGCGTCTTGGAAATCTGCCATGCAGGCCGTTTTTGCCCAGTCTCTTTCTTATGGTGGAGTCGTGAACACTGACCTTAATTGAGGCAAGTGAGGCCTGCAGTTCTTTAGACGTTGTCCTGGGGTCTTTTGTGACCTCTCGGATGAGTCGTCTCTGCGCTCTTGGGGTAATTTTGGTCGGCCGGCCACTCCTGGGAAGGTTCACCACTGTTCCATGTTTTTGCCATTTGTGGATAATGGCTGTCACTGTGGTTCGCTGGAGTCCCAAAGCTTCAGAAATGGCTTTATAACCTTTACCAGACTGATAGATCTCAATTACTTCTGTTCTCATTTGTTCCTGAATTTCTTTGGATCTTGGCATGATGTCTAGCTTTTGAGGTGCTTTTGGTCTACTTCTCTGTGTCAGGCAGCTCCTATTGAAGTGATTTCTTGATTGAAACAGGTGTGGCAGTAATCAGGCCTGGGGGTGGCAACGGAAATTGAACTCAGGTGTGATACACCACAGTTAGGTGATTTTTGAACAAGGGGCAATTACTTTTCACACAGGGCCATGTAGGTTTGGATTTTTTCTCCCTAAATAATAAAAACCATCATTTAAAAACTGCATTTTGTGTTTACTTGTGTTATATTTGACTAATGGTTAAATGTGTTTGATGATCAGAAACATGCAAAAGAATAAGAAATCAGGAAGGGGGCAAATAGTTTTTCACACCACTGTAACCCTCCCCAACCCTAATCTTAACCACCGTGTAACCAGTCATATCTTCGATGCATAATACAGGGCGACAACTTCCTCAACAGAGTAGAGCTCCGGAGATCTATTGGATGTAGCTGACGAATCTCTAATGGCCAGGAAAATTCTCAATAACATATTTGAATCCCTTCCATACAATTTCCTCCGGCCCCACTAGAATATCTTCAAAAACGTTTGTCATTGATGGCGTGTCTGTCTTGTGAACCAAGAAAAGAGTTGCCTCAAGTTTTGGCCTTGATTCTTCATGCAAACATCTCTCTTCATATTGAAACCCTTCATCCTTGTCGCTGATCGCATTCATTAGATGTTTTCATCAGTTTTATTTGAAGAGGAAGCATAGATATCTTTGTTGGCTCCACAAGTGGTTGATGTGCCACACGTTTTTCTGCTTATTGAGCGGCCAATTCTTTTGAATGGAATGAGACTCTTTATTACGACCGTCCCATTTGTAGGATGTACAGGGTGGCCAATATTTATGTATGTGATGTTTCACAGGTGGTAGCATTTAAACTACTGGGTGAAAAAGTATCGAAAATGGCATCGCTGTGTAGCCTGAGAATGGGAGTAATGACGAGGTGTATCAACATCGAATCCACAATGTGGCTGAGCTACGTGCAGCTATCACAGAAGGATTTCAGAGAATACCAGTACAGATGTACCAAGCCACCTGGGACAACGTCGCTCTTCGTCTTCAGGCGTGTATAGATCTGGATGGTGCATTGGTAGACCACTCCATGGAGAACAGGGGATGAAAAAACATTTAAGGTTCTTCATGTTCACGGTCCATTATGTTACTTGATAATAACATTAGTAGTTTCCTGACAATAACGCCTTTACAATAATATACAAAAATATAGGCCACCCTATTTTCGTTGGTATATCCGAGCTTCATTCCTAGTGGCAGCGCCTCTACTTTTAGATCACTACAGTTGTCCCAGCTGTTTGTATATTTATAGTGTGTATTTATTTATGTTCATAATATGAGAGAAAAAAAAAACACAAAAATAGGCGATTGCAATAAAATGGTACATGACGGAAAAATATTAAGGTGATGTTTGTTTGATCAGCAGATCAAAATCCATACGATTCACCCAAAAAGCATTCAGGAAGCAAAATCTTTCTTGTCCAAAGTCGCTTCTTTCAACAGTTAATTGCCAAGTAGACATGAGATTGAGAGAGAGAGAGATGAGTAGTGTCTCTCAAATGGTTTGTAGACATTAAAACATTCAGAACTTAGTGTCTCACAACGAATTCTCTTTAGTAAATGTTTGTAATTGTTTTGCCTTGAAACAAATGCATTTTAGGAAATCGTCGATTTTTGTTGCAGTATGTGGAAACGTTAACTTGAATTGTAATGGCAAGAATACTTAAGAAACAACACGTCCATAGCGCTTCATTCTCTAACTATTATGCTGTAAATATTGCTATTATAATACAAAATTGCAAGATAATGTCTAAATAACCGTCCTTTCAATGCTAAATGTAAAGGCAACTGGAAATCGTGTTGTTTATGAATATGCAGTTTTTTGCCATATCACCGAGTACTTGAATTGTTTGTTTTTTCCTCTTCTAGTGCACTCCTACTGTCATTGTTAATCATATTTAAAATGTTTTTCATCCATCCAGTAGTCACTTTAAGGAATCATTTTCTCGTGTGTGAATTGCTGTTCTGTGTAAAATTGGAAAGACGATGAATAAACTTGTTTTGATAGGAATGCTTTGGCATCTTGTGTAAACTTTGAGTGGCCCCTGGTGGCACATTGCAACCGGTTTTCATTTATTTAGTAAATTTCATTAAACAAGTAAGGGATGAATCTTTCAAGGATGCAGTCAGCAGCACAGGCCACACATTTTATTTATCGGTCTCAACACCAGCTACAGTGCCTTGAAAAAGCATTCGGTCCCCCCAAAACGTATTTTCACATTTCATTGTCTCTGATTCTGAACTTCAAATAAAGTATGGATACTTCTAGCTGACCTACAATACAGTGTGCATCATGCCAAATTATAGGAAATACTGAAAACCTTTAAACACTTTGCTAAAAAAAGAAAAATCCAAATTGTGAGGTTTAAAACATTTTGGTACCCTTTGTAGATACGATTTATTTAGCTCAGTTGCTGTGCACCACTTGACCAACATCCCAATACGTTAGTGGTCCCCACCTGGTGGCTCACTTATTCTTATTTCATTTATGAGGATAAATCTCCACACCCCACATCTCTCACTGAGGTCCGACCTTATATTAATAGTTTATATACTTCTGTGTCAGGCCTACACCGTAGCTGTGCTATAACCAGACGCGGACCTCCTCAGAACTCAGAACTGTGATTGCGCACACCCTTATGGCCCTGATTAGCTACTTTGGTAACTACTGTACTTATTTCCTGAAATGCATTTCTTTTTAACTTCTATTATTCTGAAGTAAATATGAGAAAACTTTATTATATAATGTGGTAACCGTGGGGGCATACAGCTCCCCAAACTCCGGACACAAACACAGAGACCAAGTCAAGCACACAACACACCTTTATTCAGCTGTGGGAAACGCTTTTGTCTCACTTCCCCACAGCAGCACACAGTACAAGGCACCAAATATTAAATACCCAGCCCTTGTTCTTCCCTTCTCTCTCTCAATTCTCCACTCCTCATTTACACAAGCTTCTTCCACTTCCTCCCGACTCTGGCTCCCCGAATGGAGTGAGGTGCCCCCTTTTATAGAGCACCCAGTAGGGCTCCAAGGTATTCCAGAGTCTCCTTCTGGGTGTGTCGGTCGCCCTGCAGAGGAGGATTCAGCCGTTCTCCATGTGGTCCCCTGGCGGTGGTCATGAGTCCCAACAGGGTTGAGCTCCCATGCTTCAAACCTGTGGCACTGCAGCACACCAGGGAGGCTGCCCTTTGTAATATTGGGGAAGGTATTGCCCCGTGTAAGCTCCCTACTTCCAGTCATTCTGTTATGAAGGTAAGAATCCCAGCTGTGTGTGTGTGTATATATATATATATATATATATATATATATATATATATATATATATACATACAGTGGTGTGAAAAACTATTTGCCTCCTTCCTGATTTCTTATTCTTTTGCATGTTTGTCACACAAAATGTTTCTGATCATCAAACACATTTAACCATTAGTCAAATATAACACAAGTAAACACAAAATGCAGTTTTTAAATGATGTTTTTATTATTTAGGGAGAAAAAAAATCCAAACCTACATGGCCCTGTGTGAAAAAGTAATTGCCCCCTGAACCTAATAACTGGTTGGGCCACCCTTAGCAGCAATAACTGCAATCAAGCGTTTGATAACTTGCAATGAGTCTTTTACAGCACTCTGGAGGAATTTTGGCCCACTCATCTTTGCAGAATTGTTGTAATTCAGCTTTATTTGAGGGTTTTCTAGCATGAACTGCCTTTTTAAGGTCATGCCATAGCATCTCAATTGGATTCAGGTCAGGACTTTGACTAGGCCACTCCAAAGTCTTCATTTTGTTTTTCTTCAGCCATTCAGAGGTGGATTTGCTGGTGTGTTTTGGGTCATTGTCCTGTTGCAGCACCCAAGATCGCTTCAGCTTAAGTTGACGAACAGAACTACAGAAATTGAACTCAGGTGTGATACACCACAGTTAGATTATTTTTTAACAAGGGGGCAATTACTTTTTCACACAGGGCCATGTAGGTTTGGATTTTTTTTTCTCCCTAAATAATAAAAATCATCATTTAAAAACTGCATTTTGTGTTTACTTGTGTTATATTTGACTAATGGTTAAATGTGTTTGATGATCAGAAACATGCAAAAGAATAAGAAATCAGGAAGGGGGCAAATAGTTTTTCACACCACTGTGTGTGTGTGTGTGTAATATATATATATATCTATATATACACACACGTGGACAAAATTGTTGGTACCCTTCAGTAAATGAAAGAAAAACTCAAAATGGTCACAGAAATAACTTTAATCTGACAAAAGTAATAATAAATAAAAATTCTATGAAATTTAACTAATAAAAGTCAGACATTGCTTTTCAACCATGCTTCAACAGAATTAATAAAAAAAAACTCATGAAACAGGCCTGGACAAAAATGATGGTACCCTAGAAAAGACTGAAAATAATGTGACCAAAGGGACATGTTAATCCAAGGTGTGTCCACTAATTAGCATCACAGGTGTCCACAATCTTGTAATCAGTCAGTGGACCTATATATAGGGCTCCAGGTAGTCACTGTGTTGTTTGGTGACATGGTGTGTACCACACTCAACATGGACCACAGGAAGCGAAGAAAAGAGTTGTCTCAGGAGATTAGAAAGAAAATTATAGACAAGCATGTCAAAGGTAAAGGCTATAAGACCATCTCAAGCAGCTTGATGTTCCTGTGACTACAGTTGCACATATTATTCAGAAATTTAAGATCCATGGGACTGTAGCCAACCTCCCTGGACGTGGCCGCAGGAGGAAAATTGATGACAAATCAAAGAGACGGATAATACGAATGGTAACAAAAGAGCCCAGAAAAACTTCTAAAGAGATCCAAGGTGAACTTCAAGCTCAAGAAACATCAGTGTCAGATCGCACCATCCATCGTTGTTTGAGCCAAAGTGGACTTCATGGGAGACGACCAAGGAGGACACCATTGTTGAAAACAAATCATAAAAAAGCCAGACTGGAATTTGCCAAACTACATGTGGACAAGCCACAAAGATTCTGGGAGAATGTCCTATGGACAGATGAGACAAAAATTGAACTTTTTGCCAAGGCACATCAGCTCTATGTTCACAGACGGAAAAATGAAGCATATCAAGAAAAGAACACTGTCCCTTCTGTGAAACATGGAGGAGGCTCTGTTATGTTCTGGGGCTGCTTTGCTGCATCTGGCACAGGGTGTCTTGAATCTGTGCAGGGTACAATGAAATCTCAAGACTATCAAGGGATTCTAGAGAGAAATGTGCTGGCCAGTGTCAGAAAGCTTGGTCTCAGTCGCAGGTCATGGGTCTTGCAACAGGACAATGACCCAAAACACACAGCTAAAACACCCAAGAATGGCTAAGAGGAAAACATTGGACTATTCTAAAGTGGCCTTCTATGAGCCCTGACCTCAATCCTATTGAGCATCTTTGGAAAGAGCTGAAACATGCCGTCTGGAAAAGGCACCCTTCAAACCTGAGACAACTGGAGCAGTTTGCTCATGAGGAGTGGGCCAAAATACCTGCTGAGAAGTGCAGAAGTCTCATTGACAGTTACAGGAATCGTTTGATTGCAGTGATTGCCTCAAAAGGTTGTGCAACAAAATATTAAGTTAGGGGTACCATCATTTTTGTCCAGGCCTGTTTCATGAGTTTATTTTTTTAAATAATTCTGTTGAAGCATGGTTGAAAATCAATGTCTGACTTTCATTGGTTAAATTTCATAGAATTTTTATTTATTATTACTTTTGTCAGATTAAAGTTATTTCTGTGACCATTGTGAGTTTTTCTTTCATTGACTGAAGGGTACCAACAATTTTGTCCACGTGTGTGTGTGTGTGTATATATATATATATATATATATATATAATTCCCATGAAAATAACAGTCTGTTGTGGAGAATGAGCCCCCCAACACAGACAGACAGACACCAAATGTCCTGTGGCATGCGGCTGGGGGTGGAGCCCAGGAGGACCGGAGGAGGGCTTTTGCCTCCTCCAGACCACGAGGGGGCGACCGCCCTGGTTGTGTTGGGGGCCATGGGTAGAGGGCATGGAAGCCCAACCCTGTAGGGGCCCGTGGCCACCGCCAGGCAGCGCCCCGGTGCCTGAAGAACCCAGAAGTGCTGAGGGGAAGAGGACTGGGAACACCTGCAGTACTTCCGGGTGCGCAGCCGGCACTTCCGCCACACGGGGGCGTGTCCATAGGGGATTGCCAGGGAAGCAGCTGGAGCCCATCCGGGTTGGCATTTAAGGAGCCGCCTCCTTTCCATCATAGGCAAGAGTCGGGTGGATGTGGACGGAGCTCGGAGAGAGGAGTGGAGGCGGCCAGAAGGAAGGCATTAGTGACTGTGAGGCCTGGACTTTGGGGGATCGGTGCTGGGGGCACTGGGTTGTGCAATATTGACTCTCTGTAAATATTGTATATAATAAACGTGTGTTGGGTGAGAAAACGATGTCCGCCTGTCTGTGTCCGGGTCCAGTTCCACAGTCCGAAGCACACACACATTTAATATTTCTTTTCTGTACACAGCACCTCACAATGTCCAAATTAGGCAAACACTCAGTCCCTTCTTTCTCCTTCTTCTATTCTTCTGCCACCTCTACTCCTCTCCTCACAAGCTCCGTCCTCTTCCACCCAACTCCAGCTCAACTAATGGAGTGAGGTCGCCCCTTTTATAACTCCCCAGGTGTACTCCAGGCGCTTTTTGATGATCTTGTGGCGGAAGTGCCGCATGAGCACCCGGAATCACTCCGGGTGTGCCTGGAATTTCTTCTGGCAGCTCTGCCCTTCCTTCTCTAGTTCCTCTGCCACCCTGTCATTGATGTGGACCCCCCAAGTACTTGTAGGAGTGGACCACCTCTACATCCATACCTGAGTAGTGACCAAACATAGAGGCTTTTTGGTGCGACAAAAGTCAATAAGCAGTTCCTTGGTTTTGGTGATGTTCAGTTGCAGGCAATTCTTTCTGCAACAAGAAGCAAAGTTCTCCCCCTGCTCCCACATTTCGTTGTCTCATCCCCTTATCGATACGCCCCATAAGTGCAGAATCATCTGTAAGTGGCATGAGCTGCTGTTATATTTCTCGTCTGAGGTGTTCAGAGTGATGAGAAGAGCAGACTGGCCTGTTCCTGGTGGTGCTCCAGTGTTGCTCACACAGTCCTTGAGTCTCACAAACTGTGCTCTGCTTGACAGATGATCCATCATCCAGAACACCACAGACTCCCCCACCTGCAGGGGTGGCTGAATGGTACTGAAGGTGCTGGAGAATTTAAAACCCGTGATCTTCACAGTGCTGCTGGCTTTCTCCAGATAAGAGTAAGCCTCTAGTGGACATTATTGGAAGTGCTTTGAAGGGACTTGAGTGCCTTGGGACTCCTCATTCATGACAGTAATCATTGCATACCTGCTGGTGCACAAGCACAGCTCTTGTTGAATCTTAATGATGATTTTTTTTAAAAAAAAAAGAGGGTATGCCCAACGAATGAAGTCCATGACATACTGGCAGGGTGGCAATTATTACTTGTGGTGAGCGGGAAGGTTTGCTAACAAATAACATTTCACAAACATTCATAGTAATAAAATGCCCATGATACTTTGCCTGGATGTAGAATTGGGTATGGGATTCATAAAAACAGCGCTAGTTTTTGTAATACACCATCTGTTGGAATGACACGTGTAATGCATTTTAATCTATTTTGTCATTTAGTATACAATATGTAAAAACAGTGTTAGTCTTTTTACTGCACCATCTGTTGGAATGACACATGCACTACTTTTTATTACTATAAATGTTCGTGATGCAGCACCTGTTGGTATAAAAAATGCATGTGTCTCTGTTATGTGTCATTTGGTATAGGAGTTAAAGTAGTGTTAAGCATTCTTGGAATGACATATGCAATGCATTTTGTTATTACAAATGTTTGTGAAGCACCATCTGTTGGAATGACAAATGCAATGCATATGTCTCTGTACTGGGGCGGCACGGTGGCGCAGTGGGTAGCGCTGCCGCCTCACAGTTAGGAGACCCGAGTTCACTTCCTGGATCCTCCCTGCGTGGAGTTTGCATGTTCTCCCCGTGTCTGTGTGGGTTTCCTCCGGGCACTCCGGTTTCCTCCCACAGTCCAAAGGTAGATTGGCGATTCTAAATTGTCCCTAGTGTGTGCTTGGGGTGTGTGTGTGTGTGTGTATATGTGTGCCCTGCGGTGGGTTGGCGCCCTGCCCGGGGTTTGTTTCCTGCCTTGCGCCCTGTGTTGGCTGGGATTGGCTCCAGCAGACCCCCGTGACCCTGTAGTTGGGATATAGCGGGTTGGATAATGGATGAATGGATGGAGATCTCTGTACTTGTATATGCATTTTGGTATGGGAGTTGTAAAAGCAGAGTTAAGATTTGTTGGAATGGCATGCGATGGATGCATTTTGTTACTACAAATGTTTGCAAGGTGCCAGCTGTTGGAATGACAAATGCAATGCATTTTAATCTATTATGTCATTTGGTGTACAATAAGCAAAAACAGTGTTAGTCTTTTTAATGCACCATCTGTAGGAATGACAAATGCAATGCATATGCCTTTTGGTGTGGGAGTCATAAAAGCAGTGATAATGTTTGTGATGACACCATCTGTTGGAATGACACATGCGCTGCTTTTTATTACTATAAATGTTTGTGATGCGGCATCTGTTGGTATAAGAAATGCATGTGTCTCTGTTATGTGTCATTTGGTATGGGAGTTAAAGTAGTGTTAAGCATTCTTGGAATGACATATGCAATGCATTTTGCTATTACAAATGTTTGTGAAGCACCATCTGTAGGAATGACAAATGCAATGCACATGCCTCTATGATATGCCTTTTGGTGTGGGAGCCATAAAAGCAGTGATAATGTTTGTGATGACACCATCTGTTGGAATGACGCATGCGCTGCTTTTTATTACTATAAATGTTTGTGATGCGGCATCTGTTGGAATATGAAATGCATATGTCTCTGCTATGTGCCATTTGGTATGGGAGTTGTAAAAGCTTAAGATTTGTTGGAATGACATGCGATGCATTTTGTTACTACAAATATTTCTGATCTACAATCTGTTGGAATGGCAGAGGCATAGCAACCCAATAGACCTATATACACTTTTATTCCAGGAAAGCTGCTGAAAATGACCAGCCTTAAAAAAAATAAGCCAGTTTAGAAAATGATTTGTTCTCCCCCCTGTGCTGTGTTGTCTCAGTCTGTCGATTCCTACAAATTCTATGGATAATTTCTTCTGGAATTTCTACAAGACGGTACGTGTCGTATGCCTGTTGGGGTGACAAATGGAGCGTCCACCCCCTCCTAACTTTATTGCCCTTAAATAAGCAGGTGTTGCTGTCTGCTGTCAAAGACCTCGTGTGCCTTTGGAAAGAGAAGAGACGTATGCTTACCAGTAATTAAGGAATCCTTTGTGAATGAAAATGGGACGCTTACAATAGCCTTACAGGCGCAAACACTGGATGGGCAACAAAGGCTGCAGTTTAGGCAGTAAAAATGTTTCTTCTCGGGGAAAGGAAACCTGAGAAACGAAGTCCTGGAAGAGCATCTTGTGGCTTTCTGCAGGAGCTGTGCAGTGTTAGTGAGGATGATGACGACACGCCGCTGCTACCCGTTGTGGACACCAGGGGGCATACAGCGCCGCAAACTCCCGGACCCAACAGCCACAGAGCTGCTATTCGCCAGTGTGTCGCCTGCGTTGACTGTGTACAGTTGCTGTGTTGTGTTTGTGCATTTCTGCAATTCATTCAGTCGTCACCTTAAATATCATAATGAGCAGGAAAAGGAAGCGTGATGAGGTACCTTACAATTGAAACGCGGCCATACGTCTCATGTGAGTTTTCCAGTTATCTGAGGTAGAACTGGGCCACATTACATCGAATATTTGGGGTTATGATTGTCAAAATCAGAGCATTTAAAAAATGACTCCCTGTAGCACCGTTTAAAGAGCATGTGCTGATCAGTCTGGAATGAAGATTGTATACTGTATGACAGAAATAAAAACATAAAGGTATATAAAGACTGCGTATTTTAATAAATTCAAAAACATGTAAATCTTACAATTTGAGAATGTAATATCTGGAGTGATAATTGTCAAAGCCTGAACATTTAGAGCATTGTCGGGCAACCGGTGCGCATTTTATAGGGGCGCCGCGAAAACTTTTGTAAAATATTTAAAATTGCTCGTGTTTTTGAACTTTTGGTTGATTAAAAAGATAATGTTTAAAAAAATATATTTTATGTTGGAAAAACAGATAACGGACCACTTAACGGAAATGAAGTCTAAGAAACGCGAGAGAATTCAAATGATCGACAAGGAAATGCGCGTCTGTCTTTCGAAAATTGATCCTCGCATCAATCTCATATGTGCTGAAAAACAATCTCAACGTTCACATTAATTAAACTTAAGATTTATCCTTTGATTCCTTTATTAATAAAATGTCTTTCAAACTTGTAAAATTAACTGTTTTTATTGGCGATTATCCATAGATTGTGTCGTCACGACTTTATTGATGGGCAGTCCCTCAGGTGCGCCGCGAAAGAAAATTTTTTGGATTTAGTGCACCGCAACTCGAAAAAGGTTGCCTTTCACTGATTTAGAGAGTGGCTCCACCACTTAAAGCACACACGCCGATCACCTTGGAACGAGCGTTATAAACTACAGAAAAGACTTGATGGGGTAACGAATTTATTTTAATAAATACAAAGACATATAATCTGCGGTGGACCGGTGCCCTGCCCGGGGTTTGTTCCTGCCTTGCGCCCAGTGCGCCCTTGCGCTGGGATTGGCTCCAGCAGAACCCCGTGACCCTGTGCTGGGATCTAGCGGGCTGGAAAATGACTGACTGACTGACATAAACATATAATTATTGTATTTTGAAAATGCTGTATACTAGAACCCTGCTTATCTGCACCACGTTTAATTGAGGGTCTGCATTATCTGAGGTGGTCCTGTCAGTGTAATATACTACTGCTCTTGTAATAATTCATAAAGGCTTTGCCATGAGTGGAGCGCCGAGCGAGTAAATAGAAAACTTTTAACCTCCGCTGCACCACGTGAGTGACCGAGGAGGCGGTGACTGTTAGTGGTGTGGGCGTGGCTTACTCATCCCTCCATTGGCTCTCGTCAGCGTCGATCGTCTATTCCTGCTCTACCGTTTTGATCATTTAGGATTTTCGTGTCAATACATTTCTGCAGTTGATTACGTCTTCATCTAGAATATCACAATGAGCAGAAAAAGGAAACGTGTTATGGCAGCCTTAAAAGTGAAAGTGACGGGTATCAAACCATAGACATATATTGTAGCAACCCGTGGTTGAGTATTGAAGTTCTCGGAGCCGAACTCTGCTGTGTACTTCCCCCAAGCTATCGGCTAGCGGAATGCCAGCGTCATGCACGCAGCTGTACCCAGCTCATTAACCAAGCGAGCACTCGTGTACCATACACCGCACGACTCCGAGTGTCTCCATACATAATTGCATAGATGGAATCTAGCAACACACAGCTCTGTCCTTTCGTATGTCTTTATTAGAGCAGATAGTCAGAAACAAAGCTCAAGCTAAACACACTGCAAGGCCATTGTCAAGGTCATTCATAGAAACATCCCTCTCACTGATGGTAACTTGTTACACTTACTTATACCTGGGCTTCAAATGACCCAAGCCCACCCAAGCAACCGAAACATAAACACATGTAACATTTATAGAACAGGAAATCAATTACCTTGCTTGCCCAGTACAAACAGTAAACGTTACAGAAATATACCCACAATGCACCATGCTGTCAGCGCTGACTGCCGGGTCATTACAATATATATATATATATAGGTAGACGCCGCATTCACCGTGTTGCCCAGTCGACACGATACGTCAGCGCGTCTACCGCATTGCGAGTGGCAAAAGTGTCATTTAAACTAATACAGGTAGACGTGGAAACCGGGTTTTCTGATAAAAAAACAATAACGTTTTAAACAGTATAGTTTACATACAACAGATTTTGGCGAATCGTTTAAATGCAATTATTTACAGTATATCCATTTATACACTAATAATGGCAATTATTAAATAATTATTATTATTAAATAATTCCTCCCATATAAGTAACATTTCTCAGACTTCCTTTTTCAATCTCCAAAACATTTCTAGACTTCTTCCTGTTCTTACACAACACAGTACTGAAGTATCGGTTAATGCCCGAGTAACCTCACGTATAGATTAGTGTAATGCTATTCTATCTGGTATCCCACAAAAACGCATCCATCACTTACAACTTCTTCCAAATTCTGCTGTCGGATAATAACCTGCTGTTCTAAATCCACTGAACATATCACACCGATTCTCTCTCAACTTCACTGGCTCCCTGCTAACTACAGACTACAATACTAAATCCTGCTCTGAACATTTAAAGCTCTCCACAACCTCGCTGATCTCCTCCAGACTGACACTCCTCTCACTCACTCAGATCCTCCTCTGCAGCTCGACTTTCTGTACCCCACGTCAGACTCGGTGCTATGGGAGCTCGAGCGTCTCTCATTGTGCTCCTCAACTCGGGAATTCTCTTCCCTCTCAATACATCAGCTCGATTCAATAACACATTTTAAAACTGGCATACCAATTGTGAATTTTGGCCAGTTACTGCCAGTTACCTTTGTTTGTTTGCTAATCATTGCTTTTTGATTTATCATTCTCCTGTTTTAATTTTTCTAATGTTGTTTAATTTTATTTTAAGGTGACCTTGAGTGCTAAGATAATAAAACGGGATTTTCTAATGATCAAATATAACTAAAACAATTGTTCAGCCTTACCTATGAAATGTAATCCCCCGGGATCTGGTTTGGAGCGTACGGCGGTTTGTACAATCCCAAGCAGCACGTCATTCATTGCTGTACTTCACTCCACAGCAGTGCCACTCGCAATATGGCGGCGACATTGACGTACGATGCTGCTGGTCATGCGGTGTCTAAATAATGCTATGTCTATTCATCAAACAGCTGACTAGGGAGAAACGCAGCCATATGTTTTATGTGAGTTTTTAGTTGTCAGAGGTAGCATCGGTCCACATTAGGACAGATCATTAAGGTTCTTCTGATTGTCAAAGTCTGAATATTTAAGGGTCTCTCTGTAGTACCATTTTAAAGCACACATGCTAATCAGCCTGGGATGAAGATTGTATATGAAAGGAAAAAGAAACAGTATAATAGTAATAGTGTAATGACTATGTATTTTAATAAATGCAAAAATATTTAAATCTTATAATTTGTAAACGTCATATTTGTCGTTATTACATTTAGAAAGTGACTCTCTGTAGTACCATATAAGAGACACATGCAGATCAGTCCGGAATGAGTATTAAAACTGACAGAAATAACTTAATAATATAAAGGCTATGTATTTTAATAAATATGAAAACATTTAAGTGTTATAATTTGAGAATGTCCTACATTATAACCCCGATTATCTGCGCCCCCATTCATTGAGGTTTCCACATTATATACTTTTCTCATAATTCATAAAAGTTTTGCTGTGAATCCTGTGCCGAGTGCGTCAATATGATGCTTTTTACCGCGATGAGACTGAGGAAGAGGCGGTGTGCCATTTAAAGCACACATGCTGATCATCCTAGATGAGGAATATAAATGACGCACAAAAATGTAATAATGTAAAGATTGTTTATTTTAATTTAATGCAAAAATGTATAACTATTATAATGAGAGTGTCATTCTTGTAGAGGGTTTTAATGATCAAAATCTGAACGTTTAGAAAGTGACTGTCTGTGGTATCGCCGTTTAATGAGGATTACGCATAGCCCAGAAAACAAATAGTATAAAGACGATGTATTTTAATAAATGCAAAACTGTTATAATTTGACAACGTTCTACACTATTAACCCCGATTATCTGCGACCTGATTTATTGAGGTTTCCGCATTATCCATATCATTTTCTTATAGTTCATAAAAGTTTTACTGTGAATCCTGTGCCGAGTGCGTCAATATGATGCTTTTAACCGCGACGGGACTGAGGGGGGCGGTGATTGTGGGAATATGGGCGTGGCTCACTCACCCCTCCCACCCTGCACCCCTCGACTGTCGTCAGTGTGTCACCAGAGCTGACTGTGTATGTTAATAAATGCAAAAACAATGCAAAATATTCTCTTTTTTAATTTGAGAATGTTATATTTGGAGTTCTATTTGACAAAATCTGAACATTTAGAAAGTGACATGTCATCTGTCTTAACATTTTAAGGCACAAATGCTTATCGACCTCGATAGAGGATTATATATGATGACAAAAATAACAAAAAAAAGCAAAAACAGCATAAAGACTATGTATTTTAATAATGCACAAACATATAAATCTTCTCATTTGAGAATGTTATATTTGGAGTTATATTTGACAAAATCTGAACATTTAGAAAGTGACATGTCGTCTTTTGTAACATTTAAGGAACAAATGCTAATCGACCTGGAAAGGAGGATTATATACTGTATGACCACAAAAATAATCATCATCTTTTTCTTCTTTCGGCTGCACCTGTTAGTGGTTGCCACAGCAGATCATCTTCTTCCATATCTTTCTGTCCTCTGCAACTTGATCTGTTACAAAAAAACAAAAACAAACAAACAAAAAAAACAAAAACAACATGAAGACTATGTTTTTTAATAAATGCAAACAATTATAAATCTTCATTTGAGAATGAGTGGGATTAGATTTGTCAAAATCTGAACACTGAGTATGTGATTCTCTGTGTACCATTTAAAATACACATGCTGTTCGTCCTGGAATGAGGAATATAAATGACACAAAAAATGTAATAATGTAAAGATCTTTTATTTTACTTAATACAAAGATGTGTAATTATTATAATTTGGAGGTATGATGATCAAAATCTGAACATTTAGAAAGTGACAGTCTGTGGTATCACCGTTTAATGAGGATTACGCATAGCCTAGAAAACAAATAGTATAAAGACGATGTATTTTAATAAATACAAAAACAGTTAACTGTTATAATTTGAAAATGTGCTACACTATACCCCCGGTTATCTGCCTCCCCCATTCATTGAGGTTTCCACATTAGCCATATTATACTAATTTTCTAATAATTCGTAGAAGTTTTACTGTGAATCCTGGGACTGAGGGAGCAGATGAGGGGGGCGGTGACTGTCAGTATGTGGGCGTGGCTCACTCACCCCTCCCACCCTGCACCCCTCGACTGTCGTCAGTGTGCCACCAGCGCTGACTGTGTATGTTAATAAATGCAAAAACATGTAACTATTTTAATTTGAGAATGTTATATTTGGAGTTATATTTGACAAAATCTGAACATTTAGAAATTGACATGTCGTCTTTTGTAACATTTAAGGAACAAATGAAGGGGTGAGTTCCAAAACCTGCTAAGTACATTTTTGGCGAACTTTAGGTGAAGCATGGTTCTGACTCATCAAAGGGTCGGCTATGTGCTTGGAGTTGAAGTGGGCTTCAAAACCTGCTAAGTACCAAAATATAGTGTTATAAATTTTGATGTGAGTTCCAAAACCTGTTAAATATAACCAGCTTAGTTCCAAAAGCTGCTAAGTACACCAGCCAATCATCTCAAAATGCCACACTCAGAGTTTTAGGAACAGACTGGCAGGTGCTTAACTACAAGTTAGCAACTGCAAAAGTCTGCAAAACAAGCTCCCATTTCACTTGACAAAAGTTTGAGTGGTGGAAATAACGAGAAATAACATAAACATAAAGACCACGTATTCGGGCGACTTTTGCAGTCACAGTATTGTGAAATGTGGCAGCAAAATAAAAAACTTGTCAGCTGACCTACTCCACTGAATTGTTGTGTTAATCCAGTAAAAGCAAAGGATGTCGAAATGTTGCTTAGCAAAGTGGGAGTCAATATGGACAATCCGCAATCAGAAAAAGTTAAAGAGTTCTACCTCCCAATCATTGGAACAGCCAACAAAAACACTAAACCAATGGCAGACAGTGATACTGAAATATATGATGAAGACGATGTAGAATATTGACATTCTAGAGATTGCTTATAACTTGTTTAATTTACTACTTCAACAATGCTTAACAGGAATTCATGACTTTTAGCATTACTTTTTAGCTAAATAGTTTAGAGACTAAAAGCTCTGAATTTCTTTTGTTATATAATAAAAATATTTCAAGATCCAGAGCGCTTTTGATGAAAGTTTCTACTTATAGGTTTATGGAATAGCATTGATTTAGCGTCAAAACCTGCCAAGTATGTTTTTTTTTCTATTTTTTACAAAAATGTAAAATATTCAGATTTCTGAGATGTCCAGCAATTGACCTTCAGTAATGTAGCAACCAACATTCTGCAAAAAGAATTTTAAAAATATCATTTCAAATACTTAAAAATAATTTTTCTCCTTTTCACAAAAAGTTGTCTCCTGTACTTAGCTGGTTTTGCAACTCAGCTCTTCAAATGCAGATCGACCTGGAAGGAGGATTATATATGAGCAGAAAAATAATAACAACAACAGAAAAATAACACCCTAAAGACTATGTATTTTAATAAATGCAAACACATATAGATCTTTTCATGTGAGAATGAATGTTTGGGAGTAGAATTGTCCAAATCTGAACACTGAGAAAGTGACTCTCTATGTACCATTTAAAACACACATACTGTTCATCCTGGAATGAGGAGTATAAATGACATCAAAAATGTAATAATATAAAGATCTTTTATTTTAATTAATGCAATGATGTGCAACTATTCTAATTTGAGATAGATAGATAGATACTTTATTAATCCCAAAGGGAAATTCCCATACTCCAGCAGCAGCATACTGATAAAGAACAATATTAAATTAAAGAGTGATAACAATGCAGGTATAACAGACAATAACTTTGTATAATGTTAGCGTTTACCCCGCTATGGTGGAATTGAAGAGTCGCATAGTGTGGGGTCTCCTCAGTCTGTCAGTGGAGCAGGACGGTCACAGCAGTCTGTCTCTGAAGCTGCTCCTCTGTCTGGAGATGATCCTGTTCAGTGGATGCAGTGGATTCTCCATGATTGACAGGAGTCTTCTCAGCGCCCGCTGCTCTGCCACAGATGTCAAACTGTCCAGCTCCGTGCCTACAATAGAGCCTGCCTTCCTCACCAGTTTGTCCAGGTGTGAGGCGTCCCTCTTCTTTATGCTGCCTCCCCAGCACACCACAGTGTAGAAGAGGGTGCTCGCCACGACCGTCTGATAGAACATCTGCAGCATCTTATTGCAGATGTTGAAGGACGCCAGTCTTCTAATGAAGTCTAGTCGGCTCTGTCCGCTCTTACACAGAGCATCAGTGTTAGCAGTCCAGTCCAGTTTATCATCCAGCTGCACTCCCAGGTATTTACAGGTCTGCACCCTCTGCACAGTCACCTCTGATGATCACGGGGTCCATGAGGGGCCTGGGCCTCCTAAAATCCACCACCAGCTCCTTGGTTGAGATGGTTTATTTGGAGTTTTAATGATCAAAATCTGAACATTTAGAAAGTGACTCTGTGTGGCATCACCCTTTAATAAGGATTATGAATGGCCCAGGCAACAAATAGTATAAAGACAATGTATTTTAATAAATGCAGAAACATTTAACTATTATAATTTAAGAATGTTCTACACTATAACCCCGATTATCTGTGCCCCAATTTATTGAAGTTTACACTGTCACAAAAACGACATGAAGTCATCAAAAAGGTTTGGGGCAGCCTTGGCTGCAAAGCAGTTATTTGAATGAGAGACGCTCACAGGTTTGAGTCCAAAACAGAACTGATCTAGTGAGTTAAGATGGCAGCTTTATATGCCAATGAACGGAAGTGGTGTCATCAGTGGTGTCAGGAAATGGAAGTGACGTCATATGTGTTGCCGGACCCGAAAGTGGCATCATCAGTGCCGCATGACCCAGAAGTGATGTCTTCAGTGGCGCTGGAACCTTGCGGGATTTCCCGTGGACGGTCTACAAGGGATTGAGAGAGACGGTCAGTGCACTACGCCGCCCCCTGGTCCGGGGTGGGAATTACTATCATTCAGGCCCTTTAACTGTGTCCCAATCGCACGTGTGTGACACCGCATTATCCACATTATATACTTTTGTTATAATTCATAAAAGTTTTACTGTGAATCCTGTGCCGAGTGCATCAATATGATGCTTTTAACTGTGATGGGACTGAGGGGGGCGGTGACTGTGGAAATGTGGGCGTGACTCACTCACCCCTCCCACCCTGCACCCTTGACTGTCGTCGGTGTGTCACCAGAGCTGACTGTGTATGTTAATAAATGCAAAAACAATGCAAAATATTCTCTTTTTTAATTTGAGAATGTTATATTTGTAGTTCTATTTGACAAAATCTGAACATTTAGAAAGTGACATGTCATCTATCTTGACATTTTAAGGCACAAATGCTTATCGACCTCGATAGAGGATTATATATGACAACAAAAATAAGCAAAAACAGCATAAAGACTATGTATTTTAATAATGCACAAACATATAAATCTTTTCATTTGAGAATGTAGATTTTTGGGGTTATATCTGTCAAAATTTGAGCGCTTAGAAAGTGATTCTCTATGCACCATTTAAAGCACACATGCTGTTCATCCTGGAATGAGGAGCATAAATGACACAAAAAATATAATAATGTAAAGATCTTTTATTTTACTTAATAAAAATTATATAATTTGGAGTTATAATGATCAATGATCGGTCTTTAAAAAGGGGGACCGGAGGGTGTGTTCCAACTTTAGAGGGATCACACTCCTCAGCCTCCCTGGAAAAGTCTATTTGGGGGTTCTGGAGAGGAGGGTCCGGATAGTCGAACCTCGGATTCAGGAGGAACAGTGGACCAGCTCTACACCCTTAGCAGAGTCCTGGAGGGTGCATGGGAGTTTGCCCGACCGGTCTACATGTGTTTTGTGGACTTGGAAAAGGCATTCGACCGTGTCCCTCGGGGAATCCTGTGGGGGGTGCTCCGGGAGTATGGGGTACCGGACCCCCTGATAAGAGCTGTTCGGTCCCTGTACAACCGGTGTCAGAGCTTGGTCCGCATTGCCGGCAGTAAGTCGAGCCCGTTTCCAGTGAGAGCTGGACTCCGCCAGGGCTGCCCTTTGTCACCAATTCTGTTCATAACTTTTATGGACAGAATTTCTAGGCGCAGCCAGGGTGTTGAAGGGGTCCGGTTTGGTGGACTCAGGATTGGGTCACTGCTTTTTGCAGAAGATGTTGTCCTGTTTACCTCATCAGGCCGTGATCTTCAGCTCTCTCTGGATCGGTTCGCAGCTGAGTGTGAAGCGGCTGGGATGAGAATCAGCACCTCCAAATCCGAGACCATGGTCCTCAGCCGGAAAAGGGTGGAGTGCCCTCTCAGGGTTGGGGGAGAGATCCTGCCCCAAGTGGAGGAGTTCAAGTATCTCGGGGTCTTGTTGACGAGTGAGGGAAGAATGGAGCGTGAGATCGACAGGCGGATCGGTGCGGCATCCGCAGTGATGCGGGCTCTGCATCGGTCTGTCGTGGTGAAAAAGGAGCTGAGCTGTAAGGCAAAGCTCTCAATTTACCAGTCGATCTACGCTCCTACCCTCACCTATGGTCATGAGCTACGGGTAGTGACCGAAAGAACAAGATCGCGAATACAAGCGGCTGAAATGAGTTTCCTCCGCAGGGAGTCTGGGCTTTCCCTTAAAGATAGGGTGAGAAGCTCAGAGTAGAGCCGCTACTCCTCCGCATCGAGAGGAGTCAGATGAGGTGGCTCGGGCATCTGATCAGGATGCCTCCTGGACGCCTCCCTGGTGAGGTGTTCCGGGCATGTCCAACCGGGAATAGGCCCCGGGGAAGACCCAGGACACGCTGGAGGGACTATGTCTCCCGGCTGGCCTGGGAACGCCTTGGGATTCTCCTGGAAGAGCTGGAAGAAGTGGCCGGGGAGAGGGAAGTCTGGGCCTCTCTGCTTAAGCTGCTGCCCCCGCGACCCGACCTCGGATAAGCGGAAGAGGATGGATGGATGGATGGATGATCAAAATCTGAACATTTAGAAAGTGACGGTCTGTGGTATCACCCTTTAATGAGGATTACGCAAACAACAAATAGTATAAAGACAATGTATTTTAATAAATACAGAAATATAGCCATTCATTATATCCTAACTATGGGGGTCTGCTGGAGCCAATCCCAGCCAACATAGGGCACAAGGCAGGAAAGAAACCCTGGGCAGGGCACCAGCCCACCGCAGGGCACACACACGGGATAATTTAGGACCTCCAATGCACCTAACCTGCATGTCTTTGGACTGTAGGGGGAAACCCACACAGACACGGGGAGAACATGCAAACTCCACACAGGGAGGACCCGGGAGGCGAACTCAGGTCTCCTTACTGCGAGTCAACTCAGGTGCGCCCGCTCTTATTGTAATCTTTTAGGTATCCAATAACCTGCATGACTTTGGAGAAACCCACACAGACTCGGGGAGCATGCAAACTCCACACAGGGAGGACCCGGGAAATGAACCCGAGTCTCCTTACTGCGCCACCGCCACCGTGCCGCCCGCTTGCTTATTGTAATCTTTTTAGGTATCCAATAACCTGCATGACTTTGGACTGTGGGCGGAAACCCATGCAGACTCGGGGAGAACATGCAAACTCCACACAGGGAGGACCCGGGAAATGAGTCTCCTTACTGTGAGGCAAGCTACCCACTGAACCCTTATTGTAATCTTTTAGGTCTCCTTACTGTGACTCGGGGAGCATGCAGGACCCGGGAAGTGAACCCGAGTCTCCTTACTGTGAGGCAGCAGCATGCCGCCCTGCAAAAAATATCTAAATATTATAATTTGAGAATGCCCTGTTTGTAGTCATAATTGTCAAAAATGGAACCTTTAATAAGACTCAACATTTAAAGCACATGTGCTGATCAGCTCTAGAGTATTTATGACAGAAAAGCGTGAAAATATGAAGACCACGTATTTTAACAGTTTTAAAAATATATCAATCTTATAATTTAAGAATGCGATATTTGGAGTTATGATTACATTTTGAAAGTGACTGTCAGTGCCGTGCCATATATGGCACACATGCTGATCAGCCTGGAATGAGGATTAAAATAAACGACAGAAAAAACTTAATAGTGTAAAGACTGTTTATTTTAATAAATGCAAAAACGCATAAATCTTATAATGGCGGTGAAGAATTAGGACAGTTATGACTGAATGAAGATTCAATTACTATAAAAGGGCTAAAATTAGTGAATGGCTTAAATTTTGAATGGCTTAAATAATATTTCATATTATTTTACTTTGAAATCCACTTAAAATGGGCAAGCGCTTAGACATTTTCTAATACATCTATCTGGTTGGACCCGACACATTTAAATATTTTAGTTGAACTGATAAAGGCGTCCCGTTACACGCTTAAAAAAGCAATCTTTCATTAACACAACAATCCGCTTATCACAGTCCTGCAGATTATTGAAAACGCTTATCTACAAGTGCAAGCCCACCGAGAGGAGCGAGCGCTCACTGCAAGGGAAGCAAAACAAAGGAAACCCTCCAGCATCCATTTGGAGCTCTCCTCGGCACGAACACCATAAATAACTGCAAAGTTTCATTTATTTATTTATTTGGACCATCTTTTAATGGCCTACAGAGCAGTCGTTGCCTGTATAAAATGACCAAAACTCCCTGCAACAATAAGTGAGAATTAAATACAAAAGACGAGGCTTTCAAATCACCCCGACTGCTGGCCGTTAACGCTGGTATTTAAACATTTACTTAGGTTAATGGATCCCCGATGATCACCGCCACGTGTGCTTTTTCTCAGAAGCTTTTCTTCCCTTTGTTTGTCTGCGGGTTTTTGTGTTTTGTGTGTGTGTAGCAGGAGATTTACGGTGGGAGTGGATGTGCCACCCAAAGATGTCCCATAGTCCCCCCCTTTTTTTTTTTTTTATTTATTTCTTTTAATTGTCGAAGTTCAGTAACATCACAAGGTGCCTTAAGAGAAACACTACCATGTTGTTTTCCTTTGAACTTGACTGTTGGGTGTATTTCTGTACCAGAAGAGATCGGCTGCCATGAAAATGGACTTGTCGGGCCATTCGGCCCAACAAAGCTCGCCAGTCCTGTCCATTTAATTCTTCCTTATTACATATGAGAAGCTGTGTAAGGCTGTGCTGTAAAAAGCATTGAAACTATTGACTTTGTCAGACAAAAAAAAAATTAAAATCTAGAGATGTCAGGTACTTGAAAGGAGCTACTCAGGGTGTCTCTCTCCTAGGAGGTTTAGTTTTTTTGCTGATGTGTTTGTCTCACTTGTGCATTAGTGGCTAAGTGACTTTGTGTTTCTTCGGAGGTTTCGTTTTGCCGATGTGCTCGCTTCGCGTGTGTATTAGCGGAGGGAGGAAGAAGAAAAGTAAAAGGGATACTGTTTTGCCGATGTACTCGCATTACTTGTGCATTATTGGCTGAGCGTCTGTCTTTCTTCGGAGGATTCATTTTGCCGATGTGCTCGCCTCGCTTGTGTATTAGTGGTAGAGATGGGAAAATGATAGCGAGGCGTCAAAGCTTGTGCCAGTCAATCTGAAGCGTGGTGAGTCGAATCACTGAGTCAAAACACCGCTGTCACGTGACCCGTGACGCTTGAAGCTTCGAATGTCATCAGTGCTTCACAGCACGCTTTATTGGTTTGACAGCATTTTGTCAGTTTGACCGCTTTGGCGCTAAATTAACAGGTAGCCTCGATAAAATGCATCATTCTCATTCAACAATGGTGGGTTGTGAGGAGAGAGATTTGGAGAGCTTTGCTGACAGATGGCGACTAACCGCAGAAAACGGCGTTCAAAAGTTAAATAATATAAATGGATAAGGACCTGGGTGGCACGGTGGTGCAGTGGTAGCGCCGCTGCCTCGCAGTTGGCAGATCCAGGTTCGCTTCCCGGATCCTCCCTGTGTGGAGTTTGCATGTTCTCCCCGTGTCTGCGTGGGTTTCCTCCGTTGTGCTCCAGTTTCCTCCCAAAGACATGCAGGGTTAGGAGGACTGGCGATTCAAAATTGTGGATGTGTGTATACTGCGGTGGGTTGGCGCCCTGCCTGGAATTGGTTCCTGCCTTGCGTCCTGTGTTGGCTGTGATTGACTCCAGCAGACCCCCGTGACCCTGTATTCGGATTCAGCGGGTTAGTAAATGGATGGATGTGTGTGTGTGTGTATATATGTATATGTATATATATATATATATATATATATATATATATATATATATATATAAGAGAGAGAGAGAGATATAGATAGATACACTAACTGAGTAAGTCCATGCTGTATAAAGCCTGGGCTCCTAAAAATTCTGAAAATCTTCTACAAAAAAATTGAAATGCAGAGTTGGTGGTTTTGTTTTGCAGACGTGCTTGTCTCGCCATCACCCCTTTGAACCCAGCCTCACCTCCACTTGTCTATCGGCAGCTAAGCGAGTTTCTGTATTACGTTACATTACTTTATGTATTACCTGCATTGCAAGGGAGCATCAGTTATGGCACTACGGCCATGTGGTGTGATTCCCTGAGGGTGATCCGGCTCACAGGACCCTCATTGTTGAGGACCCGAGTGGCTGGACTAGGTCAAAAGGACCCCCAGATAACATCTGGCTTTGGCAGAGGGCCGGGTGGGACTGGACCACATGTCTGCCTGGGCGGCTATCAACCAGAATCCCAAGCTGTTTTGTCATGTGTGGGTTGTGTGGCAACGCGCTGAACTAGTGTATGTTCCCCAATCTGACCTGACCTCACCTAATGTCTAGATTTGACATATTCTTTAAAGTAAACTATGCCATAATTCTGATGGTGACCTGTCACAGGACAGTAGATTATAGAGAGCACAGGAAGGGAATAAAGAAACATTAGCTGAAAATGTAACACAATGCTTATTGTCTGAAGAGCTGCTGGAATGAATATCAGGCAGAAACTGAGAAGAACTGGAGGTATGAACTGCAACTTTCAGATTAAAAAAGATATGAGGGAATGGAGGAAATAAACTCATATCATAGCAGACACGTGATTAAAGATGGTGCGTTAATCATACCTGCCTCATGGCTTTTCAGTGAGGTGACAGTCAGTCCTGCAGTCCAACTGGTCTTCCCGATTGGTTAATTCAGGCGTCTGGCAACCCGCCCTCAGCAGACCACATTGAGCGTAGAACTGCAACCCTGACCACGATGGACTTGCAGACCATCACATCAGAACATGAGAAGTCTGACCAATGAGAGGAGACCATTCAGTGAACATGAGTGGGCCCAGCGATGGAGCGAATCCAGCATTGAGAGGCTGAGAGTCACGTGTGCTTTGTAAACGCTAGAGTCTGTTGAGAGTGTTGGTTTGTTCTGTGGTGTGAGATTTACATTAAAAAAATACATTTTGCTCTTAAAAACTTGGGTTTTGGTTTCCTCTAAGGAACCGTGTGGGAATTTTTAAAGCTTTTTTCCCTTTAGAAGGGTTTTTTTTTTTGCTTTTTTTTTCGCCCGCACAAGAGCAAAAGTAGCTGGGTGTTTGGAAGTGCGCTTGGAAAAGTTATTTGTACTTGTTCTTTTTCTTGTTATCTGTATTTGAATTAGCATCGAGGCGGCAGGGTAGAAAGCAGCAGTAACTGATATCGGCATTTGTAAATAAATAACCGCGTCGTCGTAACAGCGATTCCTTAGTTTAAAGGAAAAGAAAAAAAGGCCGCGGCTGACTTCAAAGCAGTAAAAGGTGGAAACTCAGTAGTGCGCAGGTAAGCGGCCTGCGTTAAGACACCGTTCAGGCACAAGGAGCAGTAGGAGCAAATAAGGTAGTAAAGTTTTATTTATTTGTTTATTTTAGATTAAACAGTCCTTAGCCGTCCAGAGGCAGAACAGTTAAGTGGGCGACAGCGTATTGGTTCATTAATACGGGGGAATACAAACAGTGCGAGTGAAGAGCTTATAAGTAAGAAGAGCGCAAAGCTAGAAGAGACAGAGAAAAGTAAAGTTAACCTCATAGAAAGGCAAACAGCAGGCAGCTGAGAGGGAGAACAGTACAGGAGCTTAAGGGGAAAAGGTGTAAAATATCTGTAGCAGATCTTAGTGTTACCATTTAAGTTAAGGAGCAGCTGAAAGAAGAAGAAATTTAATTTTAAGAAAAAAAAAATATATAGTTAAGGCAGCTTAGAAATCCCAAATCAAATTTTAATAATGAGGCCAGTGCAATGCAAGTCCTGTTGGATGTTGGACTTTTAGATGATGGTTTGGAAGAGCCAGTTGTCTATGAGGGCTACATCTGCAAGAGATGCCAGCTGATCCAGCACCTCGAGCTCAGGGTCGCTGAACTGGAGGAGGAGTTGGCTGACCTGCGTTGTAATAGAGAATTGGCGGACTTGGCCCAGGTGTCCTTTAGAGATAGTGTGCACCCCTAAGGTGGCGGGAGGAGATTCCAGACCAGACAGGTAGGAATAGGTGGGTCACGGTCGCAAGGCGTAAGGTAAAGGGTGCACACTGTCCGGGGGCATCAACCCCAGAATTAGAAGTGTCTAACCGTTATCATGTCCTGGCGGAGCTGGACGGTGACTCTGATAATTCTGAGGTGGTAGGCAGGGTTGAGGAGCCCCAACGGGCCACCTCAAAACCAGTTCCCAAAAAGAGAGAGGTAGTGATAGTTGGGGACTCAATCATTAGGGGGATTGAAGCGCAGGTGTGCTCCAGAGAGAGAGAGTCTCAGCGGTGTGTTGCCTTCCGGGAGCACAGGTGGGAGACCTCCTGGAAGGGTGGATAGGCTCTTGGCCAGAGCGGGTGGATCCAGTTGTCATTGTCCACGTTGGAACAAATGACATACATAAGGGTAGTCTGTCAGTTCTGCGATCCAAATTCAAAGAGTTAGGTACCAAGCTGAGGAGCAGAACTGACAAGGTAGTCTTCTCCGAAGTTCTGCCTGTGCCACGCGCCAGTCCAGGTAAGATTGAGGAGATTAGAAGGCTTAACGCTGGCTCAAATCTTGGTGCAGGGTAGAAGGGTATAGGTTTATGGGGCATTGGGACTCCTTTTGGAACAGATGGGACCTGTTCGCCGTGACGGGTTACATCTGAACCGGAGGGGCACCAATGTATTGGGGAGGCGTATGTGTAGGCTAGTCGAGGATTGTTTAAACGAGGGAATGGGGGGGCAGGGAGTTTAGGACAGGCCAGATTTAGATCTATACATGGAAGAACAAACAATGGTGTAGAAATAAAAATGCATAGTAATGTAAATTTTAAGCAAACACGTAAAGATAGAAGGATTAACACATTAAAAATAGCTTGCCTTAATGCTAGAAGTATCAAAAATAAGGTAAGTGAGTTGGAGTTGTATGTAGCAGAGCACAATTATGATATTATAGCAATAACGGAAACCTGGCTAAATAACAAAGATGGGGATGAGTGTAACATAGAGGGATACACATTTTTAGGAAGGATAGACAGAACAGAAAAGGAGGTGGGGTTGCTGTTTATGCCAAACAGGAATTAAATGTAAGTCATCTTCAGTTGGATGATGAGCCCCATCTTAGTGAGGACATGTGGCTTCGCCTGGAAAATATTAGGGAAAAAGGTCTCATTTTAGGAGTGTGTTATAGACCACCCAATTCAGACAGTAATTTCAACACACATCTTTTAGTAATATCAAAAGGCAAGTTTACAGGGGATATTATAGTCATGGGGACTTTAATTATCCAAATATTAACTGGGATAACCTTACAGATGGAGGAGCACAAGAGCAGGAGTTTTAGAAGTAATCGCGACTGTTTTTAACACAGCATGTTAAAGCACCAACAAGGGGTGAAGCCTATCTGGATTTAGTATTCTGTAATAATCAGGATAGAATTGAGGGTGTAGAGGTGATTGAACCACTAGGGTCAAGTGACCATAATGTAATACAATTCTCAGTATTTTGTAAGAGTACAGATGCAAAGACTAAAATTGTTAAGTTGAACTTTAGTAGGGCTAATTTTGAGCAGATGCGACAAAGTCTAAGTAGGATAGACTGGGATAAGCTTTTAAATGTGGAGACAGTCGAGGAGCAGTGGAACAGGTTTAAAATGTTTTACATGTAATGCAGGACAGATACATACCTAAATTTGGAAGTAATAGGAAACTAAAAAATCTCCACGATGGATTAATAAAGATTTAAAAAAGAAGTTGCAAAGGAAAAAACTGCTGTATAAGGCATATAAGACTAATGACTGCAAAGAGAACCGTAGCGTATGAGAAAATGAGGGCAACCATTAAGAAGGATATCAGAGAGGCTAAAAGACAGTTGGAGAGGAATATAGCAGATAAGGCGAAAGAAGACCCCAAGAGATTCTTTCAGTATTTTAGTAGTAAAAGAACAGTTAAGGAGGAGGTCAAGTTCATCAGGAATAGTAAAGGGAATTAAAAGATACAGACAATGAAATAGCAGATGCCCTAAACTTACATTTTTCTGAGGTGTTTACAAGTGAGCAAGTGGATAACCTGCCAGAGGTAAACACAACTACTAAGGAGGTACTGAGGGATTTGGAAATTGTAGAGGGAGAAGTGCTGCTCAGATTAAATAAGATGAAATCAAACAAATCACCAGGCCCAGATAATATTTATCCTCGTGTTCTTAAGGAGGCTAGTGAGTACATATATAAACCCTTGACACATATTTTTAGGAAGTCACTGTGCACTGGAGAGATTCCAAAGGACTGGAAAATGGCAAATATCATCCCATTATATAAAAAGGGTGACAGGGCAGATCCAAGCAACTATAGGCCAGTAAGCTTAACAAGCATCACAGGAAAATTAATGGAAGGAATTATTAAGGATAAGATTGAGCAACACATGACAAGGACAGGAGTTATTCTGAACAGTCAGCATGGGTTCAGAAGGGGGAGGTCGTGTTTTACTAACATGTTGGAATTCTATGAGGAGGCAACAAAAGGATACGATCAAAGTGGAGCTTATGATATTATTTATCTGGACTTTCAGAAAGCATTTGATAAGGTGCCACATGAGAGGTTGGGCATCAAGTTAAAAGAAGTGGGAATTCAGGGTGATGTTTTTAGATGGGTGCAGAATTGGCTCAGACACAGGAAGCAGAGGGTGATGGTGCGAGGAACCTCATCAGAACTGGCGATGTTAAGAGTGGTGTTCCACAGGGGTCAGTGCTAGGGCCGCTGCTATTTTTAATATATATAAATGATTTAGATAGGAATATAAGTAACAAGCTGGTTAAGTTTGCAGATGATACCAAGATAGGTGGATTAGCAGATAATTTGGAATCCGTTATATCATTACAGAAGGACTTGGATAGCATACAGGCTTGGGCAGATTTGTGGCAGATGAAATTTAATGTCAGTAAATGTAAAGTATTACACATAGGAAGTAAAAATATTAGGTTTGAATACACAATGGGCGGTCGAAAAATCGAGAGTACACCTTATGAGAAGGATTTAGGAGTCATAGTGGACTCCAAGCTATCAACTTCCAAACAGTGTTCAGAAGCCATTAAGAAGGCTAACAGAATGTTAGGTTATATAGCACGATCTGTGGAGTACAAGTCCAAGGAGGTTATGCTCAACCTTTATAATGCACTGGTGAGGCCTCATCTTGAGTACTGTGTGCAGTTTTGGTCTCCAGGCTACAAAAAGGACATAGCAGCACTAGAAAAGGTCCAGAGAAGAGCGACTAGGCTGATTCCAGGTCTACAGGGGTTGAATTATGAGGAAAGATTAAAAGAGCTGAGCCTTTACAGTTTAAGCAAAAGAAGATTAAGAGGTGACATGATTGAAGTGTTTAAAATTATGAAGGGAATTAGTACAGTGGATCGAGACTTGTATTTTAAAATGAGCTCATCAAGAACACGGGGACACAGTTGGAAACTTGTTAAGGGTAAATTTCGCACAAACATTAGGAAGTTTTTCTTTACACAAAGAACGATAGACACTTGGAATAAGTTACCAAGTAGTGTGGTAGACAGTAAGACGTTAGGGACTTTCAAAACTCGACTTGATGTTTTCTTGGAGGAAGCAAGTGGATAGGACTGGCGAGCTTTGTTGGGCTGAATGGCCTGTTCTCGTCTAGATTGTTCTAATTCTAATTCTAATTCTAATTGCCTAAACAGGCCCAAAATGGATTAAGATATTTGAGACTGTCACGTTATGCTGCACTGTGTTTTGTCATGTTTCGTTTTTTTGTGAATAGTAACACATTTTATTAATATGTTGTGAGGTTTCTGAACTCTTTTAGGATCATAAACAACTGGACGACATGCCTAAGTGTGATTGCAATGCCAGTGGACGGCTGCTTATCAGTTGCAGAGACATCCGAAGGTTCTCAGCGCAGCAGCATAGCACCGTGGAAAACAAATCCAAGCATCTGTCACCAATGGATGATGCAAGGTACATTACAAATGCAGGGAACAGTAAAACTTGACCACTTACCTGCCCTTTTGCTGTGTCTGTGTATAGCAGAGAGCGGTAGTTGTTCCAGTTTCACGCTGAATAAAGTTGGTTTTGCCAAATGACTGAGACTCAACCTCATGTTTTGGGGTGCATAACAGGGACTTGCGCGTCACAATATGTCATACAATACCCGCCAAATAATACAAAGAGTACACTACATGTGTTTTGCCCTTATTAGGGCTCATCACATGTATGCACGTTACAGGGAGTGAACCTCAGAATTCAGTGCCTGAAGCGGAGCCTCTTGCACTGAACCACACTGGCCGATTTGCTTATTTGGCAGGGTGAAGACTGGAGTATTACATTCATAGGTCTGAATCGCAATCTGCTTATTTGGGTGGTTACTACCAGGAAAGGCTTGTGGTTGGTTGGGCAGACGGCAAACATCCGCCACATCCTCTCAGTTGTGAGAAGGAGATCATAGATATGTGATACGGGACCTGCCAAATAATACAAAGAGTACACGACACAAGTCTTACCTGAGAATATATAATATACATACTGTATGTACTGTATATATATATATATATATATATATATATATATATATATATATTATACATACAGTGGTGTGAAAAACTATTTGCCTCCTTCCTGATTTCTTAATCTTTTGCATGTTTGTCACACAAAATGTTTCTGATCATCAAACACATTTAACCATTAGTCAAATATAACACAAGTAAACACAAAATGCAGTTTTTAAATGATGGTTTTATTATTTAGGGAGAAAAAAACTCCAAACCTACATGGCCCTGTGTGAAAAATAATTGCCCCCTGAACCTAATAACTGGTTGGGCCACCCTAGCAGCAATAACTGCAATCAAGCGTTTGCGATAACTTGCAATGAGTCTCTTACAGCGCTCTGGAGGAATTGTGGCCCACTCATCTTTGCAGAATTGTTGTAATTCAGCTTTATTTGAGGTTTTCTAGCATGAACCGCCTTTTTAAGGTCATGCCATAGCATCTCAATTGGATTCAGGTCAGGACTTTGACTAGGCCACTCCAAAGTCTTCATTTTGTTTTTCTTCAGCCATTCAGAGGTGGATTTGCTGGTGTGTTTTGGGTCATTGTCCTGTTGCAGCACCCAAGATCGCTTCAGCTTGAGTTGACGAACAGATGGCGGACATTCTCCTTCAGGATTTTTGGTAGACAGTAGAATTCATGGTTCCATCTATCACAGCAAGCCTTCCAGGTCCTGAAGCAGCAAAACAACCCCAGACCATCACACTACCACCACCATATTTTACTGTTGGTATGATGTTCTTTTTCTGAAATGCTGTGTTCCTTTTACGCCAGATGTAACGGGACATTTGCCTTCCAAAAGTTCAACTTTTGTCTCATCAGTCCACAAGGTATTTTCCCAAAAGTCTTGGCAATCATTGAGATGTTTCTTAGCAAAATTGAGACGAGCCCTAATGTTCTTTTGCTTAACAGTGGTTTGCGTCTTGGAAATCTGCCATGCAGACTGTTTTTGCCCAGTCTCTTTCTTATGGTGGAGTCGTGAACACTGACCTTAATTGAGGCAAGTGAGGCCTGCAGTTCTTTAGACATTGTCCTGGGGTCTTTTGTGACCTCTCAGATGAGTCGTCTCTGCGCTCTTGGGGTAATTTTGGTCGGCCGGCCACTCCTGGGAAGGTTCACCACTGTTCCATGTTTTACCATTTGTGGATAATGGCTCTCACTGTGGTTCGCTGGAGTCCCAAAGCTTTAGAAATGGCTTTATAACCTTTACCAGACTGATAGATCTCAATGACTTCTGTTCTCATTTGTTCCTGAATTTCTTTGGATCTTGGCATGATGTCTAGCTTTTGAGGTGCTTTTGGTCTACTTCTCTGTGTCAGGCAGCTCCTATTGAAGTGATTTCTTGATTGAAAAGGTGTGGCAGGAATCAGGAAATTGAACTCAGGTGTGATACACCACAGTTAGGTGATTTTTGAACAAGGGGGCAATTACTTTTTCACACAGGGCCATGTAGGTTTGGATTTTTTTTTCTCCCTAAATAATAAAAACCATCATTTAAAAACTGCATTTTGTGTTTACTTGTGTTATATTTGACTAATGGTTAAATGTGTTTGATGATCAGAAACATTTTGTGTGACAAACATGCAAAAGAATAAGAAATCAGGAAGGGGCAAATAGTTTTCACACCACTGTATATATATATATATATATATATATATATATATATATATAATATACAGTACATCCATTACCCAACCCGCTATATCCTAACTACAAGGTCATGGGGGTCTGTTGGAGCCAATCCCAGCCAACACAGGGCGCAAGGCAGGAAACAAACCCCAGGCAGGGCATCAGCCCACCGCAGTATTATATTCATATTATATATAATATATATACTGTGTATATATATATATATATATATATATATATATATATATATATATATATATATATATATATATATATATAAACTAAATAACACTGACTCACTAATCACAAAATCTCCCGAAACATAAGGACTTGGAAATTTGGAATGTAGGTTACTCTTCGCCCATAGGTGCTCATGCTAAGTATCAGAGTTTGCTTGCAGTAGCCGATTTATTAGTGTGAATCTGAGAGAGACTCATTGGGGTATGGGGTGCTCCTCACTCACGCGTCTGCCTCAGGGTATAACCTTACCTCCGTTTAGCTAGCGAACGAGAGAACTATTTAACAGATTTAAATCCGTTTTTTTTTTCTGGAATTTGCTTGAACATGCCGTTGATTTTGCAACTTCTCTCATTGCGCTAAGAATCATAGTTCACTTGTAGGAGCGATATATTCACGCTAATCCGAGAGAGGCTGAGGGCCGAGGGGAGGAGGAAGAGTGACGTCAGGGCTGGGCCCTCCTTACTGTCCTGTTTCACTAATATGTGGGTGAAGCTGCGGGGGATGGCTAGTAATATTTATATATATATATATATATATATATATATATATAATTATCCATCCATTATCAAACCCGCTCTATCATAACGACAGGCTCACAGGGGTCTGCTGGAGCCAATCCCAGCCAACACAGGTCGCGAGGAAGGAAACAAACCCTGGGCAGATCTTCACCTCTTCCATTTCCAGACGAGTTTGCTCCGGATATTTGCCCTTTCGCCTTTTCCATTTTTAGGTGACGGTGATCGCAGGTGAATGCTGGAATGCTTTACATTTTATTCTCAGGTGTTGCAGATGTAGGCTGCCATCAGATGTTTTATGCTCACCGTGTGTGACATTTCTCAGGCTCACAGCTTGTCTGAGACGCAGTTGAGGTGGGCAGGTGTGCAGATCTGAATTAACAGTAGCGTCTCTTCAATTAAATTTAAATATTTGTTCAGAAAAATATGATAAGAAACCAGAGGCCGAATCCTAACATTACTAATGAATAACATTAATTAATTAAATAATTCTGGTGCCCGGAAGTACAATTAGGTATGGGATTTGCAAAAGCAGTGTTAGTGTTTGTAATGCGCCATCTGTTGGAATGACACATGCAATACATTTTACTCTGTTATATGTCATTTGCTCTAGGAGTCGTAAAAGCAGTTCTAGTGTTTGTAATTTACTATCTGTTGGAATACCCCATGCACACGGCCCTGTTTTTTGTCATTTGGTATGGGATTCGTAAAAGCAGTGCTAGTGTTTGTGGTGTGTCATCTACTGGAATGACACATACAATACATTTCTCTCTTGTGTATAAAGTAGTAGTATTTTCTTGTAATGCACCATCTGTTGGAATGACATAGGCAATAAATTTGTCTCTTGTATATGTCATTTGGTATAGGATTCATAAAAGCAGTGTGTTTGTAATATGTCATCTGTTGGAATGAAACATGCAGTGCCTTTTACTGTGTTATATGTCATTTGGTATGGGATTTGCAAAAGCAGTGTTAGTTTTTGTAATGCACCATCTGTTCGAATGACACAGGCAATATGCTTGTCTCTTTTATATGTCATTTGGTGTTGGATTCACAAAAGCAGTGTTAGTGTGTGTAATGCACCGTCTGTTGGAATGACACGTGCATTGTGTCTTATTTTGTTATATGTCATTTGGTATGGGATTTGGAAAAGCGGTGTGTTTGTAATGTGACACTTATTGCAATGACATATGCAATGCATTTGTCTCTGTGTGTCATTTGGTAGGGGATTTGTAAAAGTAGTGTTAATGTTTGTAAAGCACCATCTGTTGGAATGACAAATGCAATGCATTTTATTACTACAGATGTTTGTGATGCATCTTTTAGAATGACAGAGACATAACTTATAGGCGGACACAGAGACAGACATTTATCCTTCTATTAAGGTGGATAACAGCCTGATGATGATACGTTCATTCATTCATTTCTTTCTTTCTTTCACTCATTTGTTCCTTCATTCTTTAGTTTGTGTTGTTCATTTTGCAGACCACTTTTCTAGCACAGGGTCTCTGCAAATCCATAAGCTGTTTCCACAAAGTGCATCTAAACGCTGCCGTGAGACAAAGTCCTTCGGTGGGATGTCATAGACACGTATTAAACCCCCCCATTTCCATTCCAAAAGGTTTGCTAAAGGTTGCCGGTGGAGGTGGCCACTCCGAACTCCCTTTTCTACGTCGTGCTTTTTCCTGTAGGCATCGTCCTTTAGAGCAAACCCGACCAAACGTGTCTATCAAACCCGGCAGGAGAAGAAAAGGCATAAGAAGCGACGCAGTGGGCCTTTTCAGAAACTGATGACCCGTCGGATAAGGCTAACTGCGTGGGCTTTCATTTTCCCTCTTCTTGAGGATAATCCAGATGGATCAATTAAAGGCAATGCCTCTGAGGAGCTGTGTTATTTCATTTTGGGGGGGTGCGCGGGACGGGCGGTTGCCCATTTTTTCGGCTCCAGGCGTTGTAAGGAGCAGCTAGCTGTGCAGGTGCAGCCTCTTGGCCTTGTAGCAGGGGTGATGAATAGTAAGAATTCGGCTTAGGCCCGCAGAGGCTGTTTAGCAGGCCACAAGATAATCCCTTAAATCGGATTATGTAAATTCCTACTCAGCACAGACGAGAGTTTCTATGGAAAGCAACATCTTTGAAACAACATACTTGAGGGGGGAAAAAAAAAGTAACAATTGCCTAAACTAGACATTAGTTTTTGATCTCTAGGGCTGCCAACTTTTGAGGCGGAAAACCGAAATGGACAAGGAAGGTGGGCATCTTTCATTCCTGGGGGTCAGTTTCAGAGATGATGCACGAGCAGACCCCAGCATTTACTGCAAGAAAGGCTCCCACCTCTGACATGGCCAGGGGGCATCATGTTGGAGAAGTCACACTTTCTACTTAGAGTCTTCTGTTTGTTTTCCATTTTCCTTGTTCCCTCATCCCAAACATCTGCCTGTTAATGAATTTCCTGGTCAAAGGAAGCTTTATATTCTCAAACCCGCGTAATCCAATTCAAGGTCGCAGAACTTAGCAGCACTGGATAAAGGATGCCAGTCCTTGCAAGGCCCGTTCACGCAGACGTCCACAAACACAGAGGGTCAGTTTGGGGATAACCGGCGCATCTTTATGGATGTAGGAGTAGGTCTGGAGCAGTGGTGGTCCCCGCGTGGTCCGCAAGTTGACAGTCATCAGGGCAAAGTGACTGCTAAGCCAGCGAGATACGTTAGTCAGTTATGTAAATGCGAGAGTAACTCGGTAATTATCCGCACTTTGGTTATCCTTTCGTTTTGGGTGGGATACCGGTAGTGGAAAAATATCGAAAAACCCAAATTTTGAAACAGATTTAGGATTTTCGTTACCATCAGCTTTCCTTTACTCAGTAAATGTCGAAAAATGTCCGCCCTGTAGACTTCACAAATCCAGACCACAGGCTTCCCCTGCTTATCTGCCTTAACACAAATGTGTGTTTACGGGGTGACCCCCCAGACCACTCCACCTGAATTACTCGATGATTTTCCCACTTCATGCTATCAAGAGAGTTTAGTGCGGCACAACGGGTTGGAGCTCGATGGGGAGGTTTGGAAGTTATCCGTTATTTGCTTCGTAAACTATTTTGGATCCAGTACAATACACAGTTTACAATACAGTTTATTTTTGAATATAGCCCAAAATCACACAGGAAGTGCCGCAATGGGCTTTAACAGGCCCTGCCTTTTGACAGCCCCCCAGCCTTGACTCTCTGAGAAGACAAGGAAAAACTCCCAATAAAAACCTTGTAGGGAAAAATGGAGGCAGTTCAAAGAGAAACCCCTTTACAGGTAGGTTGGGCGTGCAGTGGGTGTTAAAAGTAGGGGGTCCATACAATACAATATACAGAACAGAACAATTCCTTAAGACAGCATAATAATACAAATTTTAGAAGTACGGTTTAACAGTAGATGATATGACATAATTAGGTTTGGATATTTTTAGAGTCCTGGAGACCTCATCCATCTAGCTGCCTCCCCATTTGGCAATGCCACGGCTGAAACGTTGCACAGTACCAGTAGTGAGGTCCGATATCGAAGTCCAAATTTTAGTACCAATCCAAACCCCGCATACAGCCCCCTTGTACGCACTATCCGGGCCCGACAGTAGACATCAATCCTGCGGTGACCGTTCGGTCTTATAAGTTGGTGCATTGCTTTGGACGCTGCGGTTGGGTCAATTTGCCCTCACTTGGTGGCTTCTCGGAGCTGTGGATGTAAAAGGAGAGATGGTGGATGTGAGCGCCCCCTCTCGTCACCACCGGAGTGGTGTCGCTTACCTCAGCAGAGGCAGAAAGATGATCCCCAGGCGACACGTGCATGAAACCACAGTGACATCGAGTCATTCGAAGGTCACTAAAGTCCGATTGTCTTTCATTGTACTTGATAATTTAGTTGAGGTGTCTGTGGTTTGTTTTTGTGAATCTTAACATTTGCATGAAATTGACCCTTAATGAAGTGAATTGAAAAGGGCAGGCAGGCTCAGTTATGGGATGCCCGCTGGGCCTGGTGATGGTATCAGCAAACGAGAGACTAAAGACAAAACTGAAAGCTGTTATGAACAATGGCGCGATGTGCCATCATTAAGTAGTTTCAGGCAGAAGTGCGCCATGAGATGCCACTGGGGCTCCTCCATACTTACAGCACTGGGACTGCGTCCGCTCTTTTTATCTTCAACCAAGTCCGACATTTTTCTTTCGTTTTAGTAATTCCGGCGTGCGTCTGATGGAGGTGGTTGTTGTTGTTTGTTGTGATATTTTTTTCATTTATTACATAGGAGAGGGCAGCATGGTGGCGCAGTGGGTAGGGCTGCTGCCTCGCAGTTAGGAGACCTGGGTTCGCTTCCCGGGTCCTCCCACAGTCCAAAGACATGCAGGTTAGGTGAATTGGCGGTTCTATATTGTCCCTAGTGTGTGCCTGGTGTGTGTGTGTGTGTGCCCTGCGATGGCTGTCACCCTGCCTGGGCACTGTGTTGGCTGGGATTGGCTCAAGCAGACCCCCGTGACCCTGTAGTTAGGATATAGCGGAATGGATAATGGATAGATGGATAGGAAATTTGTCAAACAAGAGGAGACCATTCAATCTATCAAGTCTGCCTGTTTCGCAAATTAAACTCCTTCGCGTCACTCCAGCAATGGCATAGACCCGCGTCTCGCGTAAGTGTTAGACCTGAGGATTACTGGGACTGTAGAAGGGCCAATAATGTTACTGCAGAGCGTTACTCAGGCAACGGTATGGGCATGTCTAGCATAAGCATCAGGCCTGTGCGTTACCCGGGCAACGGTGTAGATGCGTCTTCTCGGTTTTTCAGCAGCAATGATGACGAAGTGAATCTGATGTCAGGTAGTGAAGTCGAAACGGACAGTGAAGCTCACATCAATAGCACTTGTAGTGTGCGGTTCACATTATTATTCTTATTATTATTATCCATCCATTCGTCCGTTATCCAACCCACTACATCCTAACTACAGGGTCACAGGGGTCTGCTGGAGCCAATCACTGCCAACACAGGGCGCAAGGCAGGAAACAAACCCCGGGCAGGGCGCCAGCCCACTGCAGATTATTATTATTATTATTATTATTAACAGTAACGGCACACTTGTGTAGTGAATACACTTGACTTATAGTTTTCATCTTTCTTTCTCTGTACGTTTGTCATTCGTTTGCTCAGAGGTCGATGCGCTTGATCCTTCCTGAGCAGCTCTTCTTCTCTCCACCATAGCAGCCCGCTTCTTCTCTTTTTCCGTCACCATCTTTTTGCATTAAAACTGATTAAGTCCGTGTTTGTGTTGCAATTACTTATCTTAATTTTTCACTTAAGCTGGCACTTCAATCTGCCTCAGGAGTGATTTGAGATATGAAGAGGTAGGAGAAGTAATAGTGAAGGTGGTAGGGAATGAGAACGGCGCCCATACGCATGCTCCACATGGCTGACCTGCTGCCGAGAGTTGATTCTACAATAAACTAAAAAGAGGAATAACCTTGGAGGTCAATCATCACCCTGAAAGCAGACAGTAGACGTCATGTAGTGTTTGTGTACCAAATTTCAGGTCAATCGGTCAAACGGTTTGTGAGCTACAGGTGATTTAAAATCCTGGACAGACAAATCAACAGCCATGGCAGCGTATTATATGAGAAGCCAATTAGATTACTTTCTACACGTCTGACTTTGTACTTTAAGTGTTTTGCACGTTTTACAGTAGAAACACTTTTTTTACATGTTTTTTTGAGAATAAATGTAATGCTAATGTGGTTAAAAAAGCTACATTTCTGCCTTGGCACAAAAAGATGCCGCTGCTCATTTCGATTTACATGCTTCCGTTAGGTCAGATTATCTTGGGGCACAACGTGAGTTACCACAGCTATGCTGATGACACACAACTGTACTTATCAATAGCACCTGATGACCCCGACTCTGTTGTTTCACTAACACAATGTCTGACTTGCGTTTCTGAATGGATGAGTAGTAATTTTCTCAAGCTAAATAAAGAGAAAACAGAAATTTTAGTGATTGGCAATAATGGATTCAATGAGGTTATTAGAAATAAATTAGGATTAAAAATCAAGACGGAGGTAAAGAATTTAGGGGTAATTGTTGTCTGTAACCTGAATTTTAAATCGCATATTCATCAGATCACTAGGACAGCATTTTTTCACTTAAGAAATATAATAAAAGTTAGACCTCTTATATCATTGAAAGATGATAAGAAATGAGTTCACGCTTTTGTTTTCAGTCGACTAGATTACTGTAACACACTCCTCTCAGGACCTCCCAAAAAAGACATCAATCAACTGCAACGAGTGCAGAATGGAGCTGCTAGAATCCTAACTAGAAAAAGAAAATCCAAGAACATCACGCCAGTCCTAGCGTCACTACACTGGTTACCTGTGTCATTTAGAATTGACTTTAAAATCCTGCTTATGGTTTACAAAGCCTTCAAGAATCTGCTCCATCTTATAGTTATATCGGAGTGTCTGACACCTTACACTCCAAATCGTAACCTTAGATCTTCAAATGAGGGTCTCCTTAGAGCTAAACTTAAAAGAAGTGGTGAGGCGGGCGGCCATCTGCTGTTAGGCACCTAAAATCTGGAATAGCCTGCCAATAGGAATTCGCCAGGCTGACACGGTGGAGCACTTTAAACAACTGCTAAAAACACATTACTTTAACATGGCTTTCTCATAACTTCATTTTAGTTTAATCCTGATGCTCTGCATATTCAATGAATTATCATAACTATTCATGGTGGCTCCAAAATCCGTACTGACCCCTAGTCTCTCTTCTGTTTCTTTTTCCGGTTTTCTGTGGTGGCGACCTGCACCACCACCGCCTGATCAAAGCACCGTGATGTCCCTACATTGATGGATTAAAGGCCAGAAGTCCACGTGACCGTCATCATCAAGTTCTTCCATGAGGACTGATTGAGGTCATTGATGTAAGGTAGAATGCCCAGAGGGGACTGGGTGGTCTCGTGGCCTCGGTACCCCTGCAGATTTTATTTTTTTTTTCCGGCCGTCTGGAATTTTTTTTGTTTTTTCTGTCCTCCCTGGCCATCGGACCTTACTTTTAATATGTTAATTAGTGTTCTCTGATTTTAATTCTTAGTCTTTTTTCTCTTTCTTCATCATGTAAAGCACTTTGAGCTCCATTATTTGTATGAAAATGTGCTCTAGAAATAAACGTTGTTGTATCTGAATATTTTGATCAGTCACTTTTTCTACTATTTCTGCAGCTCACACTCATGTGCATTGTTTCACTCCGTACATCGATCGAGGGGTTTTGGGTCCTGCGGATTACAGCAACAACAACATTTATTTGTAGAGCACATTTTCATACAAATGATGGAGCTCAAAGTGCATCATGTGATGAAGAAAGAGACAAAAGGCAAAATATACAAGAAAATAGAAATAAGAAACATAGAATAAAAGTAAGGTGCAATGGCCAGGGAGGACAGATAAAAAAAAAACAGACGGCTGGAGAAAAAAAAAAAATCTGCAGAGGGCCACGAGACCACCCAGCCCCCTCTAGGCATTCTACCTCACATCACTGACCTCAATCAGTCCTCATGGTCTTCAGGGTTCTTATGGAAGAACTTGATGATGAGGGCCAGGTGGACTTCTGGCCTTCAATCCATCAATGGAGGGACATCACGGTGCTTTGATCAGGTGGGGGTGGCGCAGATCCCAGAAAACCAGAAAAAGAAAAGAAGAAAAAGTAGGGTTAGTAGGGATTGTGGAGCCACAATTAATGATAATTAAATACATGAAGCTATGAGAAAGCCATGTTAAAATAATGTGTTTTTAGCGGTTTTTTTTTTAAATGCTCCACCATATTAGCCTGGCGACTATGAATTAGAGGTTAGTTTGTGCATTTAAGGTGAATTGACAATGTTGAATATTTTTTAGTGTCTTTTATTGGCACTGTGCAGAGTGGAGGAGAACATTTCTGGGGGTCGTCAGGGGTCTGTTCTGCTTCAACTTTTGTCACAATAACGTTTTGAGGAAGGTGGTTTATTTAAAACTATTTTAACAAAAACACGTGGGTGTGTGTGAGACGTTGGGTGCCTTTGACTGGACGAGTTGACTTATGAGACGTGAGTAACAAGTGGGGACGAGGGAAGACACTGGGGGGCCGTCCAAAGAACTGTTGGGATGCCAGCTGGATTGCCCTATTTAATCCAATGCTGGCAAACAGCAAAGGAAACAGGTTCATGATGGTGCAAAAGAACACAAATAATAGGCAGTTATCGTCTTGGGTCGGTTTCTTAATTCATTATGGCTCAGTAGAGCAGGTCTGTCTTGGGGGAGCTCCGTAAGCTCAGGTCCTAACGAGACCCTTCCTTGTGGGGATGTCCGGTTTTTATAGGACTCTGACCACAAGGTGGGGCCAGTTGCACTTTTTGGGCGTCTTCTTGGTGTTGTGGATGAGAAAAGAGACTATACCATTATCAACAGCTCCCCCTCTTGTCCCGGGGTGGTATTGCATATGAGCATGCATGACAGTGGCGTTTAATGGGGTGGATGCCTCCTAGTCGTAGTTGCCAATCCCATCTAAAAAAGCTCCAAGGCTCTTTATTCCGTATTGGAATAAGTAGCTCCAGAAAATGAACGAATGACTTAACTCCAAGGTAGTGCAACATGCCCATCTGAGTGACGGAGAATGTATAGCAGAAGCAGGGAAGAAATGTGGACTCAACTCGTTATACTGCATCCGTGTGGCACCACCACGTGAAAAACATACAAAGAAATACATTTGTTATCTGCCGCTCCGGTGGTACAGTGGTTAGTTTGACTGCCTCGGAGTTCCAGATGTTATGAACTGGGAGTTCAAGGCACAAGTAAGTCCCAAAAAGTTCCAGTAGCACTTCTGGAAACTCACACTAGAGGGGGAAACTCCCATCAAAAACCCTGGCTGGATTCAAAAAGGGCTGCATCGAATCTTTATAAAATGAAAGGGTTTATTTGTGGAACACAAAAGGCAAAATGGAATTGCCCGTAACATAAAGACAATCCCAAGCAAACGAGTCCCGAAGGCGAAGAAAAAAAAACATAACAAAATGGAGCAAAATGGTCAAAATCACCCAACACCCAAAAAGCACAGCGAAAGGCACAGAAACTGACCAACTCCAGAGCGCATTTACAATGAACAACCTGGAGCTGTGGAAGACCCTCCAGAGTCATAGGACGGTGATTAGCAGGTATTGACAGAGTTTCTTTGCAGCCTTTGTCAATTTTCGTAAAGGATTTGACTCCGTTGATCGAGTTGCCCTCTGGGACATCCTTAGGGTTTGCGGGATCCCTTCAGGGTTGCTGGATATCATGAGCGGCCTGCACACTGGGACTGTGAATGCTATGCAGAGTGGAGGAGAACTTCTGCGTTTTTCTAGTTGATTCTGGGGGTCGTCAGGGGTCTGTTCTGCTCCTACTCTGGTCAGTGCTGGCATGGACTGGGTGTTGGGCAAGGTAATGGGATCCAGTGGCTATGGGGCATCTGTTGGTGAAGAGAGATTCACGGATCTTGACTTTGCTGATGATGCTGTGATCTTTGCGGGGACAATGGAGGCCATGATTGGGGCACTCGAGAGACTGAGTGAGGAGTCTGAGTGTCTGGGCTTGCGAGTATCCTGATAAAAACTAACATCCAGGGCTTTAATGACCTCTTGGGCACGGCCATCAGCAGTGTGTCTGTCTGTGGAGAGAGTGTCGACCTCATCGAGAGGTTTACTTACCTCAGCAGTAACATTCATGTGTCTGGTGACTCTTCCTATGAAGTCAGTGGACGGATTGGTAGACCATGGGGGGTCATGAGGTCACTGGAAAGGGGTGTGTGGTGCTCCTGATATCTCAGCAAAAGGACGAAGGTCCAAGTCTTTAGAGTCCTGGTGCTCCCTGACATGGACGCTATCCAGTGACCTGAGAGGAAGACTGGACTCCTTCATGTGTGTCTCTTCAGAGAATCCTTGGGTATCACTTGGTTTGACTTTGTGTTGCTCATGGAGTCCCAAATGAGGCACATGACCTGCATTGTGAGGGAGCGTCAGTTACGGTCATGTGGTGCAATTCTCCTAGGGTGATCCGACTTGCAGGATTCCTCATTATTGAGAACCCAAGTGGTGAACTCTGTGAAGGCACGCAGTCGGGTATGAGGACCCCTGAAGAGGACCATGTGGCGGATGCTCGGTTTGAGAGTAACAGGGAACAGAAGCACGGGTGACCTTCTGCTTCAGATGTAGCCCAGCTGGAGGCCAAAGTATGGTGGTGGGAAATGGGAGCAGCTCTCGTGGAGGTCCCTGTAGGCACTGAGGGATACAAGTCAGGCTTGGGGCACCCCAGTGGTGACCAGCTCAGGTGGTCAGTGTGTAAGCCCATGTGATGGTACAGTATGTATGTGGTTCAAACATATTCAAATGTAACAAAGGTCCAAGTGTTTAGAGTCCTGGTGCTTCCTGTTTGTGAGACATGGATACTATCCAGTGACCTACGATGAAGACTGGACTCCTTCATGTGTGTCTTTTCAGAGAATCCTTGGGTACTGCTGGTTTGACTGGTGTTGCTCACAGAGTCCAAAATGAGGCACATTACCTGTATTGTGAGGGAGCATCAGTTACGACACTACGAGGGATCCCGAGCTGTTTTTGTCGTATGGTGGGTGTGGCAACATACTGTACCAGTGCATGCCCCCCAACCTGACCTGACCTGACCTTACCTGATTAGCAGGTTGGCCCCGCCTCTTGCGGGACCACTCACAACATACATGAAACATAACAAAAGCAACTTATGTGCATACGTAGACAAAATCAAAAATAAAGTATGATGCACATAATCAATGGAAATATGAGAATCAAAAATGAACAAATGAATGAGAACTCCAGCTAGGCGAGGAACCCTGACTGAGACATGACACCAGAATCCTGGGTCTGAATCCCAGCGCAGGCACAACCTGTCTGGAGACTTCCCACTCTCATTCTCTCTCTCTTACTTTCTGTGGCTTTGTGGGTTTTCCTCTCACATCTCAAAGTCGTACAGGGTAGGCAACTCTAAATAAGTCGATGGGACCAAAAAACACGTTTTGGGTAAGAAAGAATCCTGAGGTTTCTATGGAAGGTCCACGTTTGATTAGTTATCCTCTCTGATCGTGGTGCTGGATGGTGGCAATGTGTTGCATGTTGATTAATTTTCCTGGAGGCGGGGCCACCATGATGTCACTGATGAGGGACCTCCCTTTATAGTTCAGGCTGGGGAGTGAGTCAATCAGAGGTTCATTGGTAGCTGACGTTTGTGGCGTCAACTTCATCGCTAAGAATATTATTTTGGATTTTTCCAGTTTCAGAAATTTTTCCTTCGGTCTTTCTGGGTACTGATTTCTAGACTTGATACTATTGGGCTGCCTTTTTAGAAAAAAAAAAATATATTTTTTTTGGTATTTTTTTCCCCTTTTTCCTGTCGCAGGAGACAATCAAAAGACGATGCTTGCAGTATGAGGTGTTTGCTAGCACCCTAATTAATGGGCAATGAAGTTCTGCCCCCTGTCAACACTTAAAGAAAACAAAAAGATAGGACCAGCGGCCTGGTAGAGACTTCTTCTCTGATTCACGTTTCTTAAAGGGCAGCGTCCTCATCAAGAAAAGTGTTGGTAATGATGATGGACTTTGTGTCACATCTCCTTTTATATACGTCCCACTGTGGGAATCACCCCAAATAGCCCCTCATTAGAACATTAGAACACTCTGGATGAAAACAGGCCATTCAGCCCAACAAAGCTCGACAGTCCTATCCACTTATTTCTTCCAAAAAACCAAATCGAGTTTTGAAAGTCCGTAAAGTCTTACTGTCTACCACATTACTTGGTAGCTTATTCCAAGTGTCTATCATTCTTTGTTTGTGTGAAATTTACCCTTCACAAGTTTCCAACTGTGTCTCCGTGTTCTTGGTGAACTCATTTTAAAATACAAGTCTCGATCCACTGCACTAATTCCCTTCATAATTTTAAACACTTCAGTCAGGTCACCTCTTAATATTCTTTTGCTTAAACTGTAAAGGCTCAGCTCTTTTAATCTTTCCTCAGAACTAATACTTTACAGCCCTGAACTCAGTCTAGTTGCTCTTCTCTGGACCTTTTCTAGTGCTGCTATGTCCTTTTTGCAGTCTGGACCCCAAAACTGCACCCATGACTCCAGATGAGGCCTCAGAAGTGTGTTATAAAGGTTGAGCAGAACCTCCTGTGACTTGTACTGCACACATCAAGGCGATATATAACCTGACATTCTGTTAGCCTTCTTAATGGCGTCTGAACACTGTCTGGCAGTTGATAGTGTCGAGTCCACTGTGACTCCTAAATCCTTCTCATAAGGTGTGCTCTCGATTTTCCGACCGCCCATTGTGTATTCAAAACATCTATTTATCTCTAATATATAGTGTCTTTCATATCTATCTATCTATCTCTATTATATAGTGCCTTTCATATCTATCTATTATATAGTGCCTTTCATATCTATCTATTTATCTATCTATCTCTATTATATAGTGCCTTTCATATCTATCTATCTATCTATCTATCTATCTATCTATCTATATTATATAGTGCCATTCATATCTATCTATCTATCTCTATTATATAGTGCCTTTTTTATCTATCTATTATATAGTGCCTTTTACATCTATCTGTCTATCTCTATTATATAGTGCCTTTCATATATATCTATTATATAGTGCCTTTCATATCTATCCATCTATCTCTATTATATAGTGCCTTTCATTTCTATCTATCTCTATTATATAGTGCCTTTCATATCTATCTATCTATCTATCTATCTATCTATCTATCTATCTATCTATCTATCTATCTATCTATCTATCTATCTGATTAAGAGTTGGAGAGAAGTTATGAATTTGCACTGTTTTGTCTGTTTATAATGTATGCCTTTAATCTATGTCAATGTAAATTGGTTAAGTCTTTAAAATATTAAAAATTAATTCCCCTCCCATCTGTGTGTGGTGGGTTTGAAAGAGAGGACTCGGACTATGCAGCCAATTTTATTGAAGAAGAAGCAGCAAAGGGTGAAATCAAAGGTGAAAGCTGTAAAAGTCCACACAAAAATGAAATCCCCGAAGTGGCAGTCTCCAAGGGAATCAACCTTTCGTCGTACTGGCAGATCAAGGTAATGACAAGCATCACACAAAGCTGCTGACTGGCTATAAATTGTGAGCGCCTGTCCTCCCCCCTCCTGTCAGAGACTTTCAGACGGCGCACACAGAATGGGGATTTGTCTGTAGGCGCTCGCTGTGCTGGAGAGACCGGGCAACTGAGTGCGACAGAAGAAGAGAAGAAGAAACAACTGGCTACCTGCTTACCGATTTGGACATAACGTCACATCACAGCAGCAGCAGCAGGTACGTTCTCTATGTGTGTGTGTGTGTGTGTGCTTGTGGGAGCCTATGGGCCTCTTAGAAAGATTGTAAATGTTGTAAATGTGTCTCATGTTATGTACATATTTAAAAGCCATGCGATCCGCAGATCCATATCAAATCTTGTACACCCATGTAAAATTATTTCATTTTGCTTTCTAAATGCTTCTTGTGGCTGCGGCAAAAAGAAGTTGGAAATTTGAAAAATGTTGTTGAATGTGAAAAGCACTAAATACTTCATTCTGCATCTGTTAAGCTCTCTGTCTCACTGTATTTTTATTTCAATCCATACATATAAAGAGAAAGATGTGAAAGGCACTATATATTAAATAGATAGTTGCAAAAAGCACTAATACAGTATATGTGTGAAAGATATTATATACTGCAGATATACAGGAATGACACTATATGATAGACAGATAGACAGACGTGAAAGACACTATATGCTGTAACAGGACTCTTAAAAGGTACAAATACTGGTCAATATTATTCATAATGTTCAATCTATACAGTAGAGTAAAGTTGCTGTAAGTTAACTTTAATCTTATTTAATTAAGCAATTGGCTTTACGTAAGCAAGCTAAACCATATGGACTTCATGCTACAGGGTGGATGTCACCGGCCCTTTGCCATTCACTCACTCAATGTGTTGTTCTGTTTCCTACTCTGGAGGTCACAGAGGTTACATGTGAAGGCTTGTTTAAGGTCCAGTCCTGCGCCTTGAGTGTTATTTAGCTGTAAGGTCACTTTATTTAGCTTTTTAATTGCTGGATTAACAACCATTAATCAATTAGTATGGTTACACCTAACCTACAGTATTACTTAGAGGTCTGTAGCCAGGGGTTAGCTTGGTAAAATATATTATAGATCAGGGGTTTTTAACCTTTTGATGACTCCAGACCCCCAGTGGATTGTCCAGTATGGTCCCATACCCCCTTTACTTGACTGTCGAAATAATCGTCACCATTCCTTCTATTAGTTGCCAGAATGAATGCCGGCGCACAGTCGCCGCCTTTATGTACAATGCAAGACGTGCTTCTAGAGTCTTTGAGATATGTACATTGCCAATAAACGAGTAAATACACGCTTGTTCAGTAAATATACATTTATTAAATTTAAATATTACGTTTAAAATGTATTAAATTTAAGTTGTATTAAATAAATGTGTAAAATTAAATACAAGTATTTGCAGGAAATGTCGAATGTTCTCAAAGATTGTATCACGTTCCACTCACGTACTACCCAAGTATGAATTAATACATTAAATAGAAGAAATACCAGCACCCAGAGATCGAGTCCCACACCCCCAGAATTTGGTTCCCCCCGGTTGAGAATCCCTGCTATAGATGAATAGAAATTGCAATATATAGTAGATAGATAGGAAAGGCACTACACAATGGGATGCATTTTTGTTAATCAGTTTTAAACTGCTTTGTTTTCCTGTCTGTTTAAAAAAGTAAGTGTGCTAATTTTGTAGTTAATAGTGTGTAAGGTTTGTTTTTGTATTTATCTGTGAAGTTGTCATAGAGCTCTGCTCCTGCATTGAGTGAAGAGTGCTACATAAAAATATCAATATAATGAATGAATGATAGATAGATAATTTATATATATAATTAATACCGATAATTTATATACACACACATATACACATATATATATACAGTATATATATATATATAATATACACACATACATACATGCATATATGTATATACTGTATATATATATATACACACACATACTGTACATACATACATACATACATACATATATGAAAATGATCTATCTATATCAATTTTAACAGTACTCAAGCAGAATAAAACCATCCAAAAACAGGCACATTTCAGCATTCAGGTATAACCAGAAATATCAGAAAAGTGCGTCAGGGGTTCTATATAATGTGTATAAAAATATATGCCGAAGAAAATGAAAATGTTAATTTTCTACTAAGCAGAAAAATGAGCAACCCAAGACTGTAGCACTTCAGACTCTATATAACATACAACACGCACACACAAATATCCACTTTATAGCACATTTATACTGAGTGTACTCGCATACAAAATCCGTAAAACACGACACGAGTATTTTTGAGGATCAGTGAGGCTTGAAGGTATGGAAGTGCAGTAATTCCCGATTCCTGTTTAATTCCGGTATTTAAAAAAAATATATAAAACAATTCTTTTTAAAAAGCACGCTTATATTAAGTTAAAAAGTGTACTAAAAAGTAAAAAATAAGTCTCTCATGCATCACTCGTAAAATAAAAGGTGGGCGCTGCTTTTTGAATGTTGATTGATGAAACGCGCCCACCTTTTATTTTACGAGTGATGCATGAGAGACTTATTTTTTACTTTTTAGTACACTTTTTAACTTAATATAAGCGTGGTTTTTTTATAAATATATATATATTTATTATATATATATATATATATATATATATATATATATATATATATATTTATTTTCAACTTTTTAGTAATGGGTTTGTTTCAGTATAATTTTGTAATCATTTAAAATTTTAATATTTCTATCCGTTACTTGCGCCATCTATAGGTGAAATCTTGAACTATTCTTCATATGAATATTTAATTTCTTAATTAACATGGATGAATTGGTCAATTTGTGAAAATGATAATTGATTCCTGTATTGTCATCGGAAGTGTGTAAGTGTGCAAAATTTCAAGTCATTTGGACAATAGGAAGTGGGTTAAATATCGATTACAAGATTTGTACCAGACAATAAACAGGTAACGTTAATATAAGCGTGGTAATAATAATACAAAAAAATTAGTTACTGAAGAATAAATGGCTCTGTAGTCAGTATGCACTTTTCTCTTTCTAAAAAGATCCGCACATCCACTCATTCTCAGATGCTGTTTTTTTTTCCGTTAAAGAGTCGCAGACATCATTATTATAACAATTTAAACAGCCATGGACAACTTGACAGTTTATTGGGGGCCCCACTCACACGCACACACACACACACGATTTTTTGGAGTTACTAATTAGTCAAACCTGCATGTTTGGTGAATGAAGACTCGCACAGACCTGAGGAGAATGTGATGTGCCGACTCCATACAGACAGCAGCAGGCTTGAGATTTGAGCCGCGACGCTGCATGAGTGCCGTAACAGAACTCGGTACTGTGCTACGGTGCCGCCTCTTTGTTATTATTATTATTATTATTATTATTATTATGCGGTGGGTTGGCACCCTGCCCAGGATTGGTTCCTGCCTTGTGCCCTGTGTTGGCTGGGATTGGCTCCAGCAGACCCCCGTGACCCTGTAGTTAGGATATAGCGGGTTAGAAAATGGATGGGATGGATATTATTATTATTATTATTATTATTATTATAGCAACGCCCATTCATGCATTATTTCATCTATTTTTACTTTTTTATTTACTATCATTTTTTGAAAAACTATTATTACAAACATGCCAAATATGAAGAAAAGCTTATTTGTGAAACGAGAAAGTACGTGCTGTACGCGCAAGTGAACCGAGCCGAACAGGCGGCGTCACAGCTGAGCTCGCAAACTCAGATTTGAACGGCGGGGTCTGAGCTGAACAGGCGGGCTGGTGCTGCTGTTTCCATATACAATTTCTTCAATTAGAGTAAATGTTTATGGCTCCTACATTTTGCTACCAAGAACTAATTACGAAATGATTCATTTTGCTCTTAAAATGTGTATTTTCCATTGAATTGAAATATATTCATTTCTAATTTGAAATTAGTCAAAAGATAGAAAACAGTTTTAACTGAGGGGGAAAAAAATTTACCAAAATAATTGGAACCCTTTACATTCTGGCTGAGGACGTCGCAAATTGGAAAGGTGATTGATAATATAGTATTTAATTTTATGGTACTTACTACGTTTTTCTATCGCAAATGCTGAATCTGTAACTTCAAAGAATTAAAGCCAATTCGCCAAGGTGGCAGTGAATAAAATGTGTATGCCATTCATTCACTGGAATACTCAGTAGTGTTGGACCCAGTTAATAGTTCTTAACAAATGAAAGAGGGTCTTGATATCTCAATGTTTATACTCCGTCCCTGTGGTAGACTTGCACTCCTTCAAGGCCAGAGCTGCCTTTCACCCAAAGTGTGGGTTTTAGACATTTTATGTGATTTAACTCCATTCCACTGGCAATATGCACTCCCACTTAATCCTCATCCACCTCCGTCTGTTTTCTGAATGTGCTTATTATCCTGGTGAACAGAGCCACATACTAAAGACTCGGGTGCAAGGCAGGAACAAAACCCAATGGAGTGCCAGTTCAATGAGGCTCTGAGCGGAGCAGGTCATCTTAGTTGAGCTCTAATTAAGTAGGGAAACACAGTATTTCCTTGTCATTTCGCCATTTAATTCAATTATGCTGTGTGCATAGCTTGACTAAATTGTTCTGAACCTCGACAGAATTTAAGGTTTAAAGATCTTACACATTACTGATTTCATTGAAAGAATAGCTGTTAGAATTATCTTCCAATTTTTTTAATGAAATTTAGTAAGAGCATTAAATGCTAGTCTTTGTACAATTGGGGCTACACTTGCCTTTGTTTTTAAAAAGTGATAAAAAAAAAAAATATATTTTGTCCACAGCAGCACTTTGGTCAATTCAGGGTAACTTAATGAACCATTACATTTATACGTGTACAATTTATAGACATGATAGACAGATAGATAGATAGCATAGTTGGCAGGATTGGATAGATAGATAGATAGATGTGAAAGGCACTATAAGACAGACAGATAGATAGACAGACAGATAAATAGATAGATGAAAGGTACTATATAATAGATAGATAGATAGATGAAAGGCACTATATAATAGATAGATAGATGATATAAAAGGCACTATATGATAGATAAATAGATTTTAATTTTAGTGTAGTAGATAGATCTTAAGTTTAGTGTAGTAGGCAGGATAACAGATAGATAGATAGATAGATAGATGAAAGGCACTATATAAGAGATAGATAGAGAGATGTGAAAGGCACTATATGATAGATAGATAGATAGATAGATGAAAGGTACTATATAATAGATAGATAGATGATATAAAAGGCACTATATGATAGATAAATAGATTTTAATTTTAGTGTAGTAGATAGATCTTAAGTTTAGTGTAGTAGGCAGGATAACAGATAGATAGATAGATAGATGTGAAAGGCACTATAAGACAGACAGACAGATAGATAGACAGACAGATAGATAGATAGATAGATGTGAAAGGCACTATAAGACAGACAGATAGATAGATAGATACTGTAGATAGGATGAGAAGTGCAGACATTCAGGAAAGGCACTCTATAACAGATATCCATCCATCCATTATCCAACCCATTATATCCTAACTACAGGGTCATGGGGGTCTGCTGGAGCCAATCCCAGCCAACACAGGGTGTAAGGCAGAAAACAAATCTCGGGCAGCGCGCCAGCCCACCACAGGGCACACACACACGCTACGGACAATTTAGGATCGCCAATGCACCTAACTTGCATGTCTTTGGACTGTGGGAGGAAACCCACGCAGACACGGGGAGAACATGCAAACTCCATGCAGGGAGGACCCGGGAAACGAACCCGGGTCTCCTAACTGTGAGGTAGCAGCGCTACCACTGTGCCATCATGCCACCCATATAAAAGATATTACATTCACAATATAAAAGATATAAAAGTAATTAAGCAATAGATACACAGATAGTACGATATGATAAGACAGATAGATAGATAATGTGAAAGGCACTATATAATAGATAGGGTGAGAAGTGCTGACATTCAGGAGGAGCTTAAAGTTTTATCATGTTTTTTGAGATCAGTTTTTTTTTTATTGGAATTCAAAAAAAGGAGGAGAAAAGCAAAGGAGCACAATTTCATATATCAAATTTAACCCCTCAAACCAGCAACCCTGAGGATTATGAGAAAAAAAAAACAACCAGAGTCAAATATAAATAGATGAATGAATCAAAGAAGCAGGTCACTTACACAGCCCACATGTCCAGCTGCATGAGAGAAACTAAACCTTACAGATGAGCTGTACATTTCAGACTTTAGATTCAATACCAAAGCATATCATCTGCAGAAATCGTCTGACAGCACAGCTATAGTTGGGTGTATTAGTGGAGGGCAGGAAAATGAAAACCGAACACTTGGGGAGGACTTTGTTGACGGTCACAAAACTGACCCCCTTACACCTCCACATCAGTAAGACAAAGGAGATTATTGTAGACTTCAGGAGGGTCAAGCCTGCTCTGTCTCTCGTTGACGGTGAAGATGTGGAAGTGGTGAGGACGTACAAATACCTGAGGGTACATCTGAACAACAGTGGAGTACCGACAGAGAGGTTGTTTGGCGTAGGCTGGCCACTCTTACATATTTTCAGTTAGTCTGTAGTGTCCATGCTGTTGTGTGCTGGGGAAATGGCAATAGTGCAGGTGATCAGAACATAGTGAAAAGGAAGGTTGAATACTGGGAGTCAGGTTGGGCTCAGTGGAGGAAGTGGTGGAACAGATGATTGCTCAGGAAACTGCTGACTATCCTGGGCAACAACATTCAGCCCTTGTACTGTACGAGACAGAGGAGCACATCTAGTAGCAGACTGAGACAACTCTGCTGCTCCAGGGAGCGCCATGTGAGGTCATGTCTACCCTCAGCCATCAGGCTGCATAATGAGTCACCCCTCAGCCCAGGTGGTCTTGTGCCCTCTGTGTTCTGAATGGTACTGAGCCAATCTAGCAGACCTCTTAACCGACAATGATACCATGTGCAATACACTGTGCCAAGGACTGACATTCTGTACTGTGAAACTGTAACTGATAAGTATGTGCAATTCTAGTAAACTTAATACTTAGGAAATAGCTGTTAAATTACTACAGATAAGTCATATTGACAGTATATGTATTTGGACCTTGTCAGCATGCCTAAGACTACTAGAATTCTTGATATATATATATATATATATATATATATATATATATATATATATATATATATAGCCCAGCCCTTTTTGTCTGCATTCTTTCCTTCTTTAATTTTCTTCTAGATTAATAAAGTATCTATCTATCTATCTATCTATCTATCTATCTATCTATCTATCTATGTTATCCTGCCTACTACACTAAACTTAAGATCTATCTACTACACTAAAATTAAAATCTATTTATCTATCATATAGTGCCTTTTATATCATCTATCTATCTATTATATAGTGCCTTTCATCTATCTATCTATCTATCTATCTATCTATCTATCTATCTATCTATCTATCTATCTATCTATCTATCTATCTATCTATGACATAGTGCCTTATCTATCTATCTATCTATCTATCTATCTATCTATCTATGTATCTATAACATAGTGCCTTATCTATCTATCTATTTATTATGTAGTAAATTTCATTTCCATGTATCTACTATCTGTTAGATAGATATATAAATAGATGTGAAAGGAACTAGATATCTATTTATCTGTCTGTCATGGATTCGCTGTAATCGTGGAAATCCTCCATTCCCACTTGCTGATGTTTTGAGCCGATACAGCATTGATCCTTGTGGCTGACAGATCTGTTGATTTTTACAGAGAATTTTGAAAAGTACACATCGAGGGTGTATGCAGGCACTCACTAAGTTTATTAACACTTTAAACTCATCCCCATTGCTTTGGATCTGCTGGCTGGATCGAGAACTAATGCAAAATGTTTTTCAAAACTACATAAAATACTTAATTTCCTCATTAATGCAATTAAAGTACAGCGTTTTGCTGTTAAAATGGCGCATCACAAACCCTGATAACACGTTGCCGTGTTTCTCGTTCTTCCCTCAAAGATGGCCGCATTGCTGTATTACAGTAACTCCTGCCCCATCACCCTCCCAAGACTTTCTTGAACATCCTAATTCAATTGCGTACAATTTGATGGACAAACTATTATCTACTAAATGAGAGCTGTGTTCCAACTTGAAACTGACACCACAATCCATTTTGTATGTTTTCCACTTTGTACATTTCCTAATATTATTTTTATTTGTTTTTCTGACGACGCCTTTGAGTCTTGCAATCATTGGTGTTGTCATTTGGATACACAGAACGCTTTCGTTACCAACTAAAAATATTTTCTGAGAGAGTAACATCTGTCCTTCAAAATGATACTTAAGCCGGGGGTCTTCAATAATGGATACACTATTTATAAAAGAATATAAGCGGGAAGAAGAATTCTGCTTTTTGTACTGCATCAAAACGGTAAATCTGAGCATATTACTTGTGGATATTTTATAATAATGTTCTTTCTGGGCGTTCCTAACACATTTACAGACACTTTTGTAGTGTTAGGAAGCTTATTTTAACACCTATGGAAATGCGAATAACATTCAAAGTGCCATTTTTTTTTGTAAAAGCCTTACTGAATGTTGCAACTTATCCTGTTGTAACATATGAGCACAGCATAACTAACTCTGAAGTAGAAATGTCTTGCCTTCATTCTGAGGGCTAGAACATGAATACTGAGTGAAGGATGATGACGTTCTAGCCGGTTAAATCACAGGGTTAAGTAGTCAAGGACAGATGCTATCCGGTCCTGGGGACTTCCCAAGCTTTGTGGTGTCACAGCCCAGTTTTTCTCATGCCAGCGTCTTTGCGACACGCTTCCCCTCCTGTGAACTTAGCATGAGCATCGCTGCCACCATTTGGGGGTTCTGCTCCCACTTCCACTTTTGGGAGCCCTCAAACACAACACCATCGATAATGTAACTGGGTGAGCTGGTCTGATGGGGACAAATCAAACTGAGCAAGGGGATGGTGCAAAAAAGGTGCCCGTGCTATTATTAAAAATACTCGGACTAAACAGTGTCCAGAGTGCTGTGGTTCAAAATCGTCCATATATAAATAATCCATAAAAACAATGAAAAATCCAAATGTTTAAAATGAGAATTAAAAACCTGTAGCCATCACTGGGGCAAACTCAGCTGAACACAGCCTCATCCCAGTCTCGCCAGTTCACCCAAGGCTCGCTCAGCTGGAGAGACTTCATCCGCTGCGGTCCTCACACTACTTTCTTGGCTGCCTCTGGCGGTATCTGCCAGACCACTTGGGGTCGGTTGTCCTCCCGTCTTCCTCCTCGCACATGCAGTCATTCCTCGGAAAGACGCCACCTCGACCGAGCCCCCTCTTCTACATCTTCAATGGGCACAATCTATCCCTCGAGCGCTGATATTTCGCTCTGAACACGGGACCCCTGACCGCGCTGACCTCTCTTTCAACCGGCTCGCTCATCCACTCGTTTTTCACCTTGATGCTGCTCTCACTCTCTGTCTCTTTTGTTCTTTTCTTTTCTTTTTCATCTTTTTTTTTTCCTTTTCTCTTCTGCCGGCCTGTACTTATATGGCTCTGTGGGCGCAGCACCTCAATCATGCACTGCAGGAAGCCGAACAAGCAATTGAGAACAATCGCACCCGCACGTGCAGGAGCATCTCGCCCCAATTACCTCATCAGCTCCCTGCGTCTACACGATCGCGCCCACGCAGACTGAAACGACCAAATGGATTATTTTAAAAACAGGTCCATTTATTCAGAGCTGTGGACCCGCTATATCACCGTGGGGAGTGGGGTGGTCCCCCTTGGTGAATCAAGCTCGTTTGTCTGTGAAAGCATTACATGAATCAAGTGCAATCATCCATACTTTTCCTCCTTGGTGAATCGAGCACGATCATCAGAGCAGAGGTTTGGGAGCTCATAGAGGATCTACCGTGATTCCAAGTGTGATGCTCCCGCCGTGATCACTGGAGCAGTGAGGGTGGGAAGGGTTTCATCTGGGGTCAGATGTGGCCCACCTGCAATGGTGCTATGGCCGACAGGTTGTGTTAGACAAATGTAATATAAACATAATATGCTGTTGATGAAAACCGAGAGAGTATTGAAATCTCAAAGCAGTAGGATGATAGCAGAGCAAGGAATGGCAGCAAATTGAGGAAAGCAGGACAGACAAAGAGAGAGACAGAGAATAACTCAGGACCAGAGAACTGCAAATAGTCTGACATTCCCATAGGTGTCTTAACATCTCTTTATCATATAAAAAAATCCTGGGACGAGACGTGACTTTCTAGCCTGGGACGAGATGAGACTTTCTAGCCTGGGACGAGACGTGACTTTCTAGCCTGGGATGAGACGAGACTTTCTAGCCTGGGACGAGATGAGACTTTCTAGCCTGGGACGAGACGAGACTTTCTAGCCTGGGACGAGATGAGACTTTCTAGCCTGGGACGAGACGAGACTTTTTAGCCTGGGACGAGACAAGACTTTCTAGCCTGGGACGAGACGAGACTTTCTAGCCTGGGACGAGACGAGACTTTCTAGCCTGGGACGAGACGTGACTTTTCTAGAGAGATACTTTCATGTCTCCCATGAGATGAGACTTTGTGCCAAGAGATTTAACCAGGTCTGGGGCCGTAAATAAAAGACAAAGAGTAGAACACAAAGTAGAACATCGTAAAGACGTTCCAAAACGTTGGTACGATACACATGCAGAGCAAGTTAAAGGATATGAAAATAGTAAAATTCGAATGTCTCAAAAAATATAATAGTAAAGATTGCATTAGCACAAACAAATGGAGATTATTACTTGGTGAAATAACGGAGGCGGCACGGTGGCACTGTGGTAGCGCTGCTGCCTCGCAGTTAGGTGACCCGAGTTCACTTCCCAGGTCCTCCATGCGTGGAGTCTGCATGTTCTCCCCGTGTCTGCGTGGGTTTCCTCCCACAGTCCAAAGACATGCAGGTCAGGTGCATTGACGATCCAAATTGTCCCTAGTGTTATAGAAACTAAAATGAGTATATTCATGTATTAGCATAAATACATATTGGGAAATATAAGCATTAACCTTAGTGCAAATATTAATGCAAGTTAGGCCTACTAAACAAATGGTTAAACAAAGGCACATACCATATTTCTTTTTTAATTACAGCTTAGCTCCAGCTACCAATACAATCTAGCGAGAGGACCCAGGAAGGGAGGAAGATGAGGTAAAGACTGCCCAAGGATGGAAGAAAGGAAAGCACCTGTTGGCTCTCAGCCGACCCAAAAAATAAACGAAGCAGAAAAATAAAGATAATTGACAGAAAATAAGAATTATTGGTAGTTTTAATAAAAGTTAACTAGGCTGGCTGCAGATGGGGAGTCAGGAGAAGCAGTGAATGGGCTGCTTCAAGCGAGGTCAGAATGATAAGAAATGATGATATAAACTGTGTTTTTTGGACTGTTCGGGGCTCATCCTGATTTGGCCGAATTGGGTTGAGTCCGTGTTGTTGTTAATTGCAGTAAAACAATAAACTCTCTTTGCCTATCCTCTTGACTCCTGAGAGCCTTCATTCCGGGTGAGGACCTTTGGTGCGCCTTTGCTCAGACAATTTTCTCTTCAACAGTGTGTGCTTGGTGTGTGTGTGTGTGTGTGTGTGTATGCCCTGCGGTGGGCTGGCACCCTGCCCGGGGCTTGTTTCCTGCCTTGTGCCCTGTGTTGGCTGGGATTGGCTGCAGCAGACCCCCGTGACCCTGTAGTTAGGATATAGCGGATTGGATAATGGATGGATGGATGAAATAACAGAACAGCGAAAAGAGATCAAATATATGGACATAGGTGAGATGACAGAAGTACAGTATGTAGATATTGTTCGGCTTTAAACTTTAAGTCGGGGACTTGTAGATCGTCTAATTCGTGCTGCCATCAGGGAAAAGTAGTGTTTCTTCCCAATGAAGAGGCGTATCCACGAGAATTAAAAGATTCGTTGTTTGGTGAAAGTGAAATCCACATACATGAGCGGCAGAGTCGCAAAGCGAGCAGAGGGTGAAGATCCTTAGCTTTTAATATATTGCAGCATGTGGGAAGTTGTTCCAGGGCTAGCTGGGCCATTTCTTTTTTTTTTTTTTTCCTATCGTTTTCTAATTGTGACTTTCTTTGCCAGGCAGCATGACAAGAAAGGTTGTGACAAACACCAGAGAACGGTGGAGGCAGCAGAATGTGAACAGCGCTTTTGCGGAGCTCCGAAAACTCATTCCTACTCACCCGCCGGAGAAGAAGCTGAGCAAAAATGAAATTTTGCGCATGGCTATGAAATACATCACTTTTCTGGTGCAGCTGCTGGACAGTCAAAGTGGCCAATCATCATCTCAGTCACCTGGCTCGCTGCTCCACCTCCTGAAGGGCAACGTTGAACATCTTAGCATCCCGAAGCAGTGGGGAATCATCAGCGACACAGAAGCACTGTCTCCAGACTCGAGCTGTGACAGCCTGGAATCCTGGTGATGGACACGGGACACTCCCAAGATGCTTGGTGCTACTGAGACGTCAAGTTTCTTAATCACTCTGGTTATGGAGATCCTCTTGGTGGAGGCACTGGTCGAGGTTTTTCTTGGTAGCCACACACTGTGTAAAAAAAAAAAAAAAATTGATGCTGAAGGTGCAAGGAAAACAAAACTACAAGGACGTGTCGACTGTTTATTATTTATAAATATATTTAATTGAAACTTCTTCAACCTGATATGATGTTAGTTGTGATCGTATGGGCAGTTACAGATCTAACATCGTAAACAGCTTCTCAGTCCACTCATTCTGCTTCACCGTCTTCTAAATGGAGGTTTTACGTGTCTAGAAAAGGAGAATTTGACATCTTTGCTCCAAAAAGTAACATTTACGTGCCGACTGGGGTCTAGAAATCGCCCAACCAGATAAAGAGAGTTTAACGGCACACCTCCCATGGAAGAATTATCTTCAAAAAGAAGAGATCAACTGTTGTACAAATCACAAAAAATGTCTCCATTTTAACATTCGGGCTTGGAGATTCGCTCTGTATACTGCACGTAGGTGCCGAGATGTCTTTCACGGTGCTTTGCTACGTCTCGTCTTTTCCTTAATTAAATCCCACCTCCCTAGGAAATGGCAGACGTGACTTGAAAACCTCCTCACACTTTATTCTCATTCGCTGCTAGCTGAGAAGAAAAAAATGGAAATGTTCCATCGTGTGGGAGCCGCGTTAAAACGATCTTTGGGCTCCTTCAGTTGTCTCGTTTTTAGGCTGGTAGTGGATAATTAGAAAAAAACATGAACGATAGGAGGACGATAAAAAAAAAAAATATATAAATAAATAAATAAAACATTGTTAGCCAAAGAATTGTGTCTGCCCGAGTCTTGTCAAACGTGTTGTGTGACTTGAAATGTATTCTATGAATTATTTTTCTTCTGTATTATTTATCTATTTATTGTAATTTATTTATTCAACTGACTAAATAAAGTGCTCATCATGTAAGGCAGTACAAACAGTTTACTGAATTTATTGAAAGAAGTTCACAGTCGGAATGTTTAACTGAGCGGGTTCTCCTTGGTACTTTCAGCCAGCCAGACACTCGATTGTTTTATTAGGCAGGTTCTCCTTTGTCATTTCAACCCTTGGACAAGCAATCGTATCATTGAGCGGGTTCCCCTTGGTGCTTTCAGCCCATAGACACTCAGTTGTTTCATTACGTGGACTCCCCTTGGTGATTTCAGCCCATAGACGCCTATATGTGTCATTGAGTATGTTCCCCTTTGATGTTTCAGCCTGTACACACTCAATTGCATCCTTGAGCAGGTTCTCCTTGGTCATTTCAGCCAGCCAGACACTCAATTGCATAATTGAGCGGGTTCTCCTTGGTGATTTCAGCCAGTGGACATCCAATCGTTTCATTGAGAGTGTTCTCCTTGGTCATTTCCGCCAGTAGACACACAGTTGTGTCATTGAGCGGGTTCTCCTTTGTGATTTCATCCCAAGGACACTCGATCGTTTCATTGAGAGTGTTCACCTTGCTCATTTCAGCCCATAGACACTCAGTTTTTCATTAAGTGGGCTCCCCTTGGTGATTTCAGCCCATAGACGCTCAATTGTGTCATTGAGTGGGTTGTCTTTGGTGATTTCAGCCCATAGACAAACAATTATTTCATTGAGTATGTTCCCCTTTGATGTTTCAGCCTGTACACACTCAATTGCATCCTTGAGCGGGTTCTCCTTGGTGATTTCAGCCAGTGGACATCCAATCATTTCATTGAGAGCATTCTCCTTGGTCATTTCCGCCTGTAGACACTCAGTTGTTTCATTACGTGGGCTCCCCTTGGTGATTTCAGCCCATAGATGCTCAATTGTGTCATTGAGTGGGTCCTCCTTGGTCATTTCAGCCTGTGACAACTTGGTTGTTTCATGAGGTAGGTTCTCCTTTGTTGTTTCAGACAGCCAGACACTCAATTGCATCATTGAACGGGTTCTTCTTGGTGATTTCAGCCCATAGACAAACAATCGTTTCATTGAGTATGTTCTCCTTGGTGATTTAAGCCAGCGGACATCCAGTTGTTTCATTGAGAGTGTTGTCCTTGGTCATTTCAACCTGCAGACACTCAATTGTGCCATTGAGCGGGTTCTCCTTTGTGATTTCATCCCATGGACACTCGATCGTTTCATTGAGAGTGTTCACCTTGCTCATTTCAGCCCATAGACACTCAGTTGTTTCATTACGTGGGCTCCCCTTGGTGATTTCAGCCCATAGATGCTCAATTGTGTCATTGAGTGGGTCCTCCTTGGTCATTTCAGCCTGTGGACACTCGATTGTTTCATTAGGTAGGTTCTCCTTTGTCGTTTCAGACAGCCAGACACTCAATTGCGTCATTGAACGGGTTCTTCTTGGTGATTTCAGCCCATAGACAAACAATCGTTTCATTGAGTATGTTCTCCTTGGTGATTTAAGCGGACATCTAGTTGTTTCATTGAGACAACAACAACAACAACATTGATTTCTATAGCACATTTTCATACAAACAGTAGCTCAAAGTGCTTTACGTATTAAAGAATAGAAAAATGAAAGACATAATTATAAAAAATAAATCAACATTAACATCGAATAAGAGTAAGGTTCAATGGCCAGGGGGGACAGAAAAACAAAAACTCCAGACGGCTGGAGAAAAAATAAAATCTGTAGGGATTCCAGACCATGATAACGCCCAGTCCCCTCTGGGCATTCTACCTAACATCAATGAAACAGTCCTCTTTGGATTTAGGATTCTCACGGAAGGGCTTGATGATGATGATGGTCACGTAGACTTCTTCCTTTTAATCCGTCCATCATTGTTGGAGCATCATGAAGCTTTGAGTAGGTGGAGGTGGTCGCAGGCCACCACCACAAAGAAACCGGAAAAAGAAACAGAAAAGAGAGTAGGGGTCAGTACCGATTTTAGAGCCACCATGAATAGTTGTTATGATGAATTGAACATACAGAGTATCAGGATTAAGTTAAATTACGATTAAAATGAAGTTATAAAAGGCCATGTTAAAGTAATGTGTTTTCAGCAGTGTTTTAAAGTGCTCTACTGTATCAGCCTGGCGAATTCCTATTGGCAGGCTATTCCAGATTTTAGGTGCATAACAGCAGAAGGCCGCCTGCCCGCCTCACCACTTCTTTTAAGTTTAGCTTTTGGAATTCTAAGGAGACACTCATTTGAGGATCTGAGGTTACGATTTGGAATATAAGGTGTCAGACATTCCAATATATAAGATGGGGCGAGATTATTTAAGGCTTTATAAACCATAAGCAGAATTTTAAAGTCAATTCTGAATGACACAGGTAACCAGTGTAGTGACGCTAAGACTGGTGTGATGTGTTCTGATTTTCTTTTCCTAGTTAGGATTCTAGCAGCTGCATTCTGCACTCGTTGCAAACGATTTATATCTTTTTTGGGTAGTCCAGAGAGGAGTGCGTTACAGTAATCTAGTCGACTGAAAACAAACGCGTGAACTAATTTCTCAGCATCTTTCAGTGATATAAGAGGTCTAACTTTACTTATGTTTCTTAAGTGAAAAAATGCTGTCCTAGTGGTCTGATGAATATGAGATTTAAAATTCAGATTACAGTCAACAATCACCCCTAAGCTTTTTACCTCCGTCTTGACTTTTAATCCTAATGTATCCAGTTTATTTCTAATAGCCTCATTGTATCCATTATTGCTGATCACTAAAATTTCAGTTTTCTCTTTATTTAACTTGAGAAAATTACTATTCATCCATTCTGAGATACAAGTCAGACATTCTCTTAGTGAATCAAGAGAGTCGGGGTCATCAGGAGCTATTGATAAGTACAGCTGTGTGTCATCAGCATAGCTGTGGTAGCTCACGTTGTGCCCTGAGATAATCTGACCTAACGGAAGCATGTAGATTGAGAAGAGCAGCGGACCCAGGATAGAGCCTTGTGGAACACCATATTGGATATCATGTGTCTTTGAGTTGTAATTCCCACAACTAACAAAATATTTTCTCCCTGTCAGGTAGGATTCAAACCAATTTAAGACACTGCCAGAGAGGCCCACCCATTGACTAAGGCGATTTCTAAGAATGTTGTGATCAATGGTGTCAAATGCAGCACTCAGATCTAAGAGAGTGTTCTCCTTGGTCATTTCAACCTGTAGACACTCAATTGTGCCATTATGTGGGTTCTCCTTGGTCATTTCAGCCTGTGGACACTTGTTTTTTTTTCATTAGGTGTGTTCTCCTTGATCATTTCAGCCGACCAGACTCTCAATTGCGTGATTGAGCGGGTTCTCTTTGGTGATTTCAGCCAGCGGACATCCAGTCATTTCATTGAGAGTGTTCTCCATGGTCATTTCAGCCCGTAGACACTCAATTGTTTCATTATGTGGGTTCCCCTTGGTGATTTCAGCCCAGAGACTCTCAGTTGTGTCATCGAGCGTGCTCTCCTTGGTCCTTTCAGCCTGTAAACACTTGATTATCTCATTGGGTGGGTTCTCCTTTGTCATTTCAATTGGCCTTACACTCAATTTTCTCATTGAGATGGTCCTTCTTGGTGATTTCAGCCTGTGGACACTTGATTGTTTCATTAGGTGGGCTCTCCTTCACAATGTCCGCCTGTGGACCCTCAATTATTTCATTGTCTCTCTTTCCCTTAGAAATTTCAACCCAAAACACTGTATAAAAATTTTAGAGACAGTCATTTGTGTTGTATGCTGACAGTCCCAAGTACTAAAGGGCTCCAAAGCACGTAGTCCCAAACACTTCCAGTAATGCCCACTCGGGGGGATGTCACTGTCAAACCCTGGCTAAGTAACAAGGACAAGTGCAGAATCTTTATAAAATAAGAAGTTAATTTTTCACAAAAGTGATACCAATCACAATGAAGCTTCATGGAAAACAAAGCAAAGTGGAATTACAAGTAACAATGGCAATCTGCTACAACATACAGACAGTGGCATACAGGAGTTTGCTTAAAATGTCTGTTACTAAGAATAGTTAAGTGAGCCGAGTGACTGGCATTCTGAGTCACAAGGGTTCTCAAAGCTTGGCTGTTAGATCAGCAAAAGGGGGCTTTTTGGATGAATCAAAAACTGGAATGCAATTTTGTACACTTAATGACTCCTTGACTTATTTTATTTTATTATTTGCCATTGTTTATTTGTTCTATGTCTTAATTTCAAGAAGCATTAAGACAGAGGTGTCCAGCTCCGGTCTTGGAAGGCCACAGTGGCTGCAAGTTTTCATTCTAATCATCTTCTTAATTAGTGACCACTTTTTGCTGCTAAGTAACTTCTTCATGCTTCATTTAATTTAATTTACACAGACCCCTTTGTCGTTTCTTTTTCTTTATTTGGCAGCCAGACAGTAATGAGACACAAAACAAGGCACCAAATGACCAACTCATCTGTGCCCATCACACTGTATCAGAAGATAAAAAAAGGTGAAGGTCTCAGTAAAGTTGATTTCTCGGGTCACCTAAACATCTTGGCGGTGTTCTTAGGAAAAAACAGTTTTGGAAATGTCTGCTGTGGCAGCAACAAGACAAGGAATTAAATAACGGATTGAATTAACAACAAGTGTCTGCTTCTGATTAAGGAACTGGTTGGCGTGACGTTGGTTTGAGTGTAATGCCCCGAGACCTAACTGTGGTCGCCTCATGCCTAATTTCTGTTTGGCTTCCATTTCATGAAGCAAAGAATCAATTCAGAGGACTGGATCCTTAAAAACAAGGCTATTAAAATGAAGGGGAAAGGAGTTCATTAGTAGCGGAAATGACTCGCTGAATAGGAAAAGGGTGAGAATGAAAACCTTCAGCCACTGCGGCCCTCCAGCCATGGAGTTGGGGACCCCTGCTTTAAGACATTAAACTGTGTGTATATCCATAAAAAAACTGAGGTGTTCTAAAACTTTTAACCAGTAGTGTAGGTAATATTAAATGGCAGTGGTCAACAATTCTATAAACAAGTAAGTGAAATCTTTTCACTTTAAAACAACATAACCTTATTGATCCATCCTTTTTCTGGACAGGCTGTTTTCCTCACCAGGGACACAATAATTCTGAGACTTTACTGGCCGCCTTGGACACCAGGCACCCGGAACAGACCCTCAGTGTCTGGCCTTTCCCTCCCACAGGATGCGTCCGCTGTCCAGCTAGGACATTTGCACTTTCCTCAAACACAGAAGTGACCGCTGGCTAGAAAAACAGAAGGAGAAAATCTGAAAGGACAGCTTAACTCCTGACCTCCAGGCCTGAGGTCAACCAGGAGTCATGTCCACAAATCTTTTACTTTACAAACACATTTAAAAAGATCCTAATCTCTTCAAGGAAAACAGATGCTTCTTCAATTGAGAAGGGCCTTCATGTTTTAACCCAAAAGCAGAAAGCCGGGCAGATAAGTTGCAAATGTATAATCATGACGGACAGCAGGCAAGTCTAAAAATCAATATGGACAATGACAATTTAAATAAAAAAAAATCACCCGGTCAAAGCTTTGCTAGATGTGTGTAGTAGACATGAAGGAATAAAAAAATAAAAAAGGACATATTACCACACCCCGGGAGAGTGAGGACCAAACTTCACCTCCTATCTCCCGAAACTGGGCCTTCGACCCGAATCCATAACGTTTTGTAAATTATCCATTTAATGCACTTCAGGAATGAAATCACTGGGAGAAAACAACTTCTGGGCACAAGTCTCATTTAGGAATTTCGTTTTCAGTCACTTGCAGCAATTTCTGTACACAACCGATATTATACATCAATGTCCACCATTTTTATTAGTGTACGGTCGCTAAAGGATTATTATTGTTGCATTTACAGCGAGTGCAGTGAAACTCGTACTTACTTGTGCTAATCGACACGCAACACGTCTCGGAAATGTAATGCCTACACTTGGCTAAAATGGATTAAATGTACGTGTGTGTATAAATATATAATATTTGTATATATATATATATATATATATATATATATATATATATATATATATATATATATATATATACCTGTACACTATATATATATATATATATATATACACACACATTTGCATTTAATCCATTTTAATATGTATGTTGTGGGGAACAGCTCGGACACAGACAGGTAGACATGATTTTATCACCCAGCACACGTTTATTATACGCTATTTACAATTATGAAACACACACAACCCAGTGCCGCAGCACCAATCACCCCTCAAGTCCAGGCCTTCCCACAATGCCTTTCTCTCTTCTCAGGTCCGCCTCCACTCCTCTCCTCCGAGCTCTGTCCTCTTTCACCCGACTCCAGCCGACAAATGGTGGGAGGAGGCCCCTTTTATACACACTCGGATGTGCTCTAGGTGCCTCTCAGCAATCTTCCACCGGCACTCCCCAGTGTGGCGGAAGTGCCGGCATTGCAACTGGAAGCGCTCTCGGTGTCCCTGCTCCTCTTCCCCGCAGCACTTCTGGATGTGGTGGAAGTGCTGAGGTCCAGGGCTCCAAAGGCATTGGGGCGCCCCCTGGTCTGGAGGAGGTGCAAGCCTTCCTCCGGTCTTCCTGGGCATCCCAGCTGGGTACCACCCCCAGCCGTGTGCCACAATGTACATATATATATATATATATATATATAGAAATATTCTACATCTTTATATATAATACACTACCGTGGCCGTTTGTTTGTCCAGAATTTTAAGTAACCTGTAGCTCTCAAACCGTTTGACTGATTGACCTGAAATTAGGTACACATTTACTATGTGACATCTACTATCCACTTTTGGGGTGATGATTGACCTCTTAGGTTATTCCTCTTTTTATTTTTATTTTATTGTAGAATCAACTCTTGTCAGCGGGCAGCAGGGCAGCCGTGCATATGGGCGCCGTTCTCATCCCTACCGCCATCGCTGTCACTTCCCCTACCTCTTCATATCTTAAATCATTCTTGAGGCAGATTGAAGACTTAAGTGTCAGCTTACGTGAAAAATGAAGGAAAACATAATAACTAAATAATTGCCACACAAACACTGACTTTTTTAATGTGAAAAGATGCTGACAAAAAAAGAGGAGAAGCGGGCCGCTATGGTGGAGACAAGAAGAGCGGCTCAGGAAACAGCAAGTGCATCGACCTCTGAGCAAACGAATGGTAAACATACAGAGAAAGAAAGAGGAGGAAAACTAGGAACGCTTAAATCAAGGGTATTCACTTCACATCATTGTTATAGCAGTGCACCGTTACTGATATATATATAAAACACACATATATACTGTATATATAATATATATATATATATATATAGTGTATATATATATATATATATATATATATATATATATATAGTGTATATATATATTTGCATTTAATCCATTTTAATGTAATCTATTTTAGTTTAATCGATTTCAGTCCCAAACTTTATGGAGGGCATTGTGTGTGTGTATATATATATATATATATATATATATACACATATATAGATATAATGTGTATATATATATATATATATATATATATATATATATTGTGACAACTCTAGGGTGCATGCCAGCCACCCAGCCCGACACAGACAGATGCAGGAGGCACTTATAAAGACACAGATGCTTTTTATTTTCTTCGCCTTGTGGGAAACGGCACAACGCAGTCCCACTAAGCACAAACATGACACTTTTCCTTTCTTCTCTTCTCTCTCTTTCTTTCTTTCTTTCTTTTTCTCTTCTACTCCTCCTCAGCAGGCTTCGTCTCCCTCCTCCCGACTCTGGTTCACCAAGTAATGTCCGCTGGCCCCTTATATAAAGCACCCAGAAGTGCTTCAGGTGCTCGTTGCCCCACTTCCGGGTGTGGCAGAAGAACTGCCCACACAGGCTCAGGAACACTACAAGGTCCCAGGGCCTGAAGTCGACTCGGGCATGACACTAAACAGCTGTGGCAAATTTCGGTTGGGCTGCAGACATCCACTGTGAGGCCAAATCCACTGACAGGGCGGATGTGTGCTACTGATGGGCCAGTTCATCCCGTTGCCCACCGACTCCTAAACACCCACCTTCACAAACAGCCACATTAGAATAATCATTCAAACTAACCTGCAAATCTTTAGGGATGTGGAAGAGTAACACCGTGTACCCCCAATATAAAAAACCCACCCAGGCATGGGGAGAATTTGACCCAACACAGGATTCAAACTCAGGATTTTGTATCCATGGGGTGAAATACTAAGATTAATTATTTATTTATATTTATTAATAAATATATGAGAGCCTCTCGCCAAGTCTCGTGTTTGTTTTGTCCTCACAGCGCACACACAATCTTTTTTTTTACATTTTTTTGTTATGTTCATTTTATCCATATCCAAATATTGAACTCATGAATCCAGAAACAGTTTCCTGCCAAAAAAAAAATAAAAAATGTAAATGTAGCTTTGGATATCGCTTCGATTTTCAAGGAACGCTGGTTCTAGCGGGCTTTGTTTTAATTCACCGCTTCTCCAGCTCCCAGACTGTGGAGGCCCCTGCTAATTCCCTGAGGGTAGCACTTCATTATGGCTGCCTGCAGCTGGGTGGGAGCCGCTTTTTAGCTCCAGGGCTAATTGTTTTGGATGCTGCGTATTCCCCAGCTCTGTTTACTTTCAGGATCCGACGAGGCACCGCTCAGTTGGCAGGCAGCTCACCACACTGGATTAGGCCGAGCCGAAGGCTGCTCACTTTGGACACACAGTTCAGATTGTCTCTTTTCGATGGTTTGTTTTATTATATTATGAGTCAGATGACAGCACAGCCTGGGATAGGCACTCATCAATGTGTGGGGGGCAGAACAGCATTCCGGAAAATACCGACACATAATGAACACGACCAATTCAATCAAATTCAGTTCAGTTTGAGTGCAGATGCAGATCACTGTGACAAATTCTCAGGAAAAAAACAAATGTTACCGGTCTCCACTGCAAGCGCCGTACCGCTGCATCCTGACCTTTGGATTCGGTTAGCTATCAAAGCTTAGGAGTTGGGATATGTATGCAATGGGCCATACAAACTGCCACGAAGGAGTAATGCATATACCCTTTATTTCTTGATGTTTTATTTTTTTTTCTTATTAAGAGTCTGAAATATTAAAACAGAGAACATAAAAAGTGACTATTCAAGCTCTGTGATTCGTCCTCTTCTCACAATAACACAACAAATACTGCGATCAATCTAAATTGCAACGACATACACATTCATGCACAGATCAATCTTCATCTTCTTTCAGCTGCTCCTGTTAGGGGTCGCTACAGAAGATCATCTTCTTCCATATCTCCCTGACCTCTCCATCTTGTTCTGTCACTCCCATAAACCTGCATGTCCGCTCTCACCACATCCATAAACCTTCTCTTAGGCCTTTCTCTTCTCCTCTTGCCTGGCAGCTCCATCCTTAACATCCTTCTCCCAATATACCCAGCATCTCTCCTCAGCACATGTCCAAACCAACGCCATCTCGCCTCTCTGACTTTATCTCCCAACCGTCCCACCTGAGCAGACCCTCTAATGTCCTCATTTCTAATCCTATCAATCCTCGTCACACCCAACGCAAATCTTAACATCTTTAGCTCTGCCACCTCCAGCTCTGTCTCCTGTGCCACCGTCTCCAGCCCATATAACATAGCTGATCTCAGTACCATCCTGTAGATCTTCCCTGTCACTCTTGCTGATACCCATCTGTCACAAATCACTCCTGACACTCTTCTCCACCCTGCCTGCACTCTCTTCTTCACTTCTCTTCCACAATCCCCATTACTCTGTACTGTTCATCCCAAGTATTTAAACTCATCCACCTTCGCCAACTCTACTCCCTCATCCTCACCATTCTACTGACCTCCCTCTCATTCACACACATGTATTCCTCTCCTCTCTAGAGCAGATCTCCACCTCTCCAGGGTCTCCTCAACCTGCTCCCTACTCTCGCTACAGATCACAATGTCATCAGTAAACATCACAGTCCACGGCGACTCCTGTCTAATCTCGTCTGTCAACCTGTCCATCACCATTGCAAATAAGAAAGGGCTCAGAGCCAATCCCTGATGTAATCCCACCTCCGTCACTCCTACTGCAGACCTCACCACAGCTACACTCGTACATATCCTGTCCCACTCTCACATACTTCTCTGCCACTCCCGACTTCCTCATACAATACCACAACTCCTCTCAGTCACCCTGTCATATGCTTTCTCCAGGTCCACAAAGACACAATGCAACTCCTTCTGACCTTCTCTAAACTTCTCCATCAACATCCTCAGAGCAAACATTGCATGTGTGGTGCTCTTTCTTAGCATGAAACCATCCTGCTGCTCACTAATCATCACCTCACTTCATAACCAAGCTTCCACTACTCTTTCCCATAACTTCATGCAGTGGCTCATCAATTTTATTCCCCTGTAGTTACTGCGGTCCTGCACATCCACCTTATTCTTAAATATCGGCCCACCAGTACACTTCTTCTCCACTCCTCGGGCATCCTCTCACTTTTCCAAGATTCCATTAAACAATCTGGTTAGAAACTCCACTGCCATCTCTCCTAAACACCTCCATGCTCCCATAGGTACAGTATGTCATCTGGACCAGCGGCCTTTCCATTTTTCATGCTCTTCATAGCAAAGCTAAATATACAGATAAAAGAAAAAATAATGTACCTGAAATATTAAAACCGAGAACATAAAAAGTGACTATTGAAGCTCTGCAATTCCTCCTATTAACAAAAAAAAAAAAAAAACAGGCTGTTGAACGCTCACATTAACACATAACCAAAATGAATAGAAAAGCATTCAAAACAACAACTGTATACAACAAAAATCATATTACAATTTCTGTCACATACAGAAAAAGTTAACTCAAGCAATTTAAAATAATTGAATTAATAGATAGATAGATAGATAGATAGATAGATAGATAGATAGATAGATAGATAGATAGATAGATAGATAGATAGATAGATAGATAGATAGATAGATAGATAGCGTAGTTAGCAGGATTAGATAGATAGATAGATAGATAGATAGATAGATAGATAGATAGATAGATAGATAGATAGATAGATAGATAGATAGATAGATAGGTACTTTATTAATCCCCAAGGGGAAATTCACATACTCCAGCAGCAGCATACTGATAAAAAACAATATTAAATTAAAGAGTAATAAAAGCGCAGTGCAAGTTAAAAAATGCAAGGTGGAGAGTGCCAGGCAGGTATACCAGTCTATAATCTTGTATAATGTTAACGTTTCTTCTTAATAAAAATTTTAAGGCAGTACTTTGCCGCTGCGAAGCACGGGTATTTTGCTGATAGATAGATAGATAGATAGCGTAGTTAGCAGGATTGGGTAGATAGATAGATAGATAGATAGATAGATAGATAGATAGATAGATAGATAGATAGATAGATAGATAGATAGATAGATAGATAGGTAGATAGATAGAAAGGTAAGGTAAGGTGATTTGATTTGATTTGATTTGATTTGATTTGATTTGATTTGATTTGATTCTTTATTACTCCCGAAGGGGAAATTCACATACTCCAACAGCAGCATACTGATAAAAACATTATTAATTAAATGGTGATAAAAATACAGTGCAAGTTAAAAAATGCAGGGTGGAGAGTGCAAGGCAGGTATAACAGTCCATAATCTTGTATAATGTTAACATTTACCCCCCGGGTGGAATTGAAGAGTCGCATAGTGTGGGGTCTCCTCAGTCTGTCAGTGGAGCAGGATGGTGACAGCAGTCTGTGATGAAGCTGCTCCTCTGTCTGGAGATGATCCTGTTCAGTGGATGCAGTGGATTCTCCGTGATTGACAGGAGTCTGCTCAGCGCCCGTCGCTCTGCCACCGATGTCAAACTGTCCAACTCCGTGCCTACCATAGAGCCTGCCTTCTTCACCAGTTTGTCCAGGCGTGAGGCGTCCCTCATCTTTATGCTGTCTCCCCAGCACACCACGGCGTAGAAGAGGGCGCTTGCCACAACCATTTGATAGAACATCTGCAGCATCTTATTTCAGATGTTGAAGGACGCCAGCCTTCTAAGGAAGTATAATTTTACCATACATAGAATAACAGCGTGCTAACCTTCTCTCACAGGAGCACAACAAATATTGGGAGAGGCTCACACTAATGACGTAACAGAGCACAAGTGGAGTAGGGAAATATAACAGGACCACAATGGGAAAACATACAACACAATCAATGTTATCAGGATTTGGTAAAGCTCCAAACAACTCGACTTTATATTTTCTACACCTGTTACACAAATATAAACTTTACAAATTATTAACAACATGACAAGTACATATAAAAACACAGATTTATTTAAACAGACACAAAACAGTTGCATAGAGTCTCTGGAGCTCAGGAGTGACGATCAGGTTCTTACCAAGGCCCTTTTCTCCCCTATGACTGCACAGTTGGGTCACCTCTAAGGCTCGGGATCAGGGTTACAAGATGTCCTGATTTGAGCAGGACTGTCCCGAGTTCAACAGACGAATCCCGAAACCTGCATTGCCTCTGAAAATCCGACGAGGTCAGGTCAGGTTGGGGAGCCTGCACTGGTACAGCACGTTGCCGCACCCACCACACGACGAAACACCTCACGATCCTGGTTGGCAACCCCCAAGCAGACAGGCGGTCCAGTCCCACTTTGCACTTCCAGCACTTAAGAACTGCTATCGTCTCCTCACTTGGTAGTGGTCAGTCCAAGTCTATAAACTACAAGATGTCCCAACAAGGAAAAATGCATTGGGCTGCTGGCATGGGGGCATCATGCTTGGTTCCATTGAAGGGTCCTGCTGATGCCACTGCATACAAATATATGTTAGACAACTGTGTCCTTCAGTTTGTGGATGGGTCCCCTTTTCTTCTCCAGCCTGACTGTGCCTGAGGTCCACAGAGACATCCCATAGAAATCAGGTCAGGCAGGGAGCATGCACTGGTATAGCGCATTGTCTCACCCACCACACGATGAAACAACGGGATCCTGGTTGGCAACCCCCCAGGCAGACACACGGCCCAGTCCCATCCTCCAGAAATGACCCTCTATCTACTACAGGTTGGTGTTACTTTGGCATCCCCTTGGCCTGGTCCAGCCACTTGGGTCCTCAACAATGAAGATCCTGCAAGTTGGCTCACCCTCGGGTCATGGCGCCACATGGTCATAGTGCCGTAACTGACGCTCCCTCACAATGCAGGTCACGTGCCTCATTTTCGACTCCATGAGCAACACAAAGTCAAACCAGCGGCACCCAAGGGGTCTCCAAAGAGACACAGCAGTGAAGAAGTCCAGTCTTCATCTCAGTTCACTGGATAGCGTCCATGTCTCACAAACAGGGAGCACCAGGACTCTAAAGACTTGGACCTTCGTCCTTTTGCAGAGATATCAGGAGCGCCACACACCCCTTTATAGTGACCTCATGACCCTCCATGCTCTCCCAATCCATCTACTGACTTCATAGGAAAAGTCACCAGAGACATGAAAAATTGTATGTAGACAAAAAATCTTAATTCAGTTTTTAAATTGAACTTCTAGCTAAAGAGGCTCACTAAATTTTTGCAGACAGCCTGGCGTACCACCTTTTATGAATAACATTTGGAACTGTCAGCTGACTCCGAGTGTTTCAATCATGTGTGCGTGTCTGTCGCTGTACGTTTCTCATGCTCATCATGGCTGCTTGTGCGCAATTCATCTTGAGAGTGAAATGATAACTGATAAAGAATTTTCGACTGTCAAGGTAGGTCGTATCTGCATATCAGCACTCTATTTACATATATTGTGTCGTATTAAATGAAACATAAAACGTTACAGAAAACATATCCGTACCTAAATTTTGAGGTTATATACAAAGCCGCATGAAATGTTTAACATATATTCATAGTTATATTCATTTAATATGCATTGAAATATTGCATTACTACTCGTACTAAATGCTTGCATAAGTAAAATAAGCAAAAATCAAGATTTTCCTTAATGTTATCATGATGATAAGCATTATTTCTTCTCTTTCATATAATAATCCATCCATCCATTATCCAACCCGCAACATCCTAACTACAGGGTCACGGGGGTCTGCTGGAGCCAAGCCCAGCCAACACAGGGCACAAGGCCGGACAAACCCTGGACAGGGCACACACACACACACACACGGGACAATTTAGGACCTCCAATGCACCTAACCAGAATGTCTTTGGACTGTGGGAGGAAACCCACGAAGACACGGGGAGAACATGGAAACTCCACGCAGGGAGGACTTGGGAAGCCAACCCGTGTTTCCTAACTGCAAGGCAGCGGCGCTACCACTGTGCCATCGTGCCACCCATATAATAGATATTACATTCACAATATAAAAGATATAAAAGTAATTAAGCAATAGATACACAGATATAAAATTAGATTTTTAAAAATGAAGTAAATATACTTAACATCTTTTTTTTTTTTTTGATCGCTCCACATGGTGGCTGTCCCAATCTCTGATTTTGGAAATCCGGCAACCCAGGATAGGTTATACTTGATGATCAGAACGCTTCCGGACACGCATCATGGCTGCCACGCGTTTCAAGTGCTCCTCCGTGAACGTTATCAGACATTTAGTGCAACGCATGCGTGAACTGCAAAAGCTAGCAAAAATGTGGGTGGCGTATGTGTTTAAGCTTCGGTACGTGACGTCAGCATTGTTGGTTACTGTCAGCATTTCCATCATGACAAACATGCCAGTCAGAAGAGCTGGCATCAAATTCGGCAGCTCTTTGAAAGTGGATGTGGAAACGTGCAAGACGAAATGGAAGCTAATTTGAGACAGATACTGTATGTCCGTGCAAAGCGGAAAATGTCCGAGAATAGAAGTGGGGATTTGCCCGTTGCAGGATAACGCAGTGTGATGACAAGCATTGCAGCTCCAACAGGAGGGATGTTTGATGAATGGTTTGATGCGGTGAAGCAAATCACAAAACTTAAATGCTGCCATATGAAAGTATTGATGATGCTTTTCTTCATCCATTTCTTGCATAGGCAACACAAGTATATTCCCCATCATAATGACACGATACATTTAAAAGTTCTTTCTTCTGTGTCGCTTTTTGCACCTTCGCAACAGCATCTCGCACTGCCACCTGGTGGAATCCTCCAAATACACATACATTAGAACACTCTAGATCAGAGGTCCTCAATCCCAGTCCTGGGGCCTCATGTATAACGCCGTGCGTAGAACTCGCACTATAACATGGCGTAAGCACAAAAGCCGAAATGTGTTTACGCACAGAAAAATCCAGATGCAGTAATCTGTGCGTACTCCAACTTCCACGTTCTTCCGCTACATAAATCCCAATCAGCGTGAAAACTAACGCTCGTGCACGCGCATTATGTAATGCCCCAAATCCTCCCAGAATTACGCCTATTTGAATATGCAAATCAATATAAATCGCCCTTAAGCGCAGCCTTCTGTGAAAAGACAATGGGAAAAGCACGGGGAAAATATAAGAATTTCAGCGAATACCAAGTGGAGGCAAACGTAAAACATACTATTTGTTCAAATAAACCGTGGAATAATCAACAAAAGGAAGTTGATCGAGTGACATAGCGTGTTGGAGAAACTTGAAAGCTCACATTCACAAATCGCACAGTGCCGGAAATAAAAAAGAAGTCACATATCAAAGTCGCCGTGAAAAGAAGAGTTGTAGCCCACTGTCTGAGTGTCATATGAAAGCTTATTAGGGTACAGAGAAAAAAGGCACACGGTGGGAAAAAGCACGAAATGTCAACTTCAATCTCGACATTTCCACTTTAATCACGTAGTTTATTTTGTCATTTAGTAGAACATCATAAACTTCATCTTAAAATCGTTTAATTAACCAGTTTCTCAAATCACATCGTAATTAAAGTAGCACGTTAAATGCTTTGTTTTGTATTTGATCTTCTATGTGCTCTGTGTGTGTGAATCACTACTTGCTTCTTAAACCGGCTCTCTTCCTCCAACTGGACACAGAGTCCATTACATTCATGATATTACAGCTCTCTGAATAACTAAAATACTGAGATGTATACGTGATATCATTTTCATGATGATAGGAGTTAAAGCACGTTATTAAACATGTGTTTCACTTCGATGAAATAATTTATTGCAGCAGTACTCAGGGCGGCTCTAGGCTTGTGGTGGCACTGGGCAGAGAAAGAATCGGTGGCTCCTTTGCCCGCCAATGTCAGTAAGGTAGCTTATGCACAGTGGATGGCCACGTCCATTGCAGACACAGCATAGCCGCCTCGTGCTCATGACACACGCATTTAACTTTTGCCGAAATTTGTCGCAGTGTTTTTAGCTGTGTTGTTATTTTCTCTTTCTGTTTTATATTCAATATATATTGGCGTAGCCGTCACTGCAGTCCTTGCTTTTCTTTCCCCAAGTAACCGATCGCCATACAATCAGCTCTGTAATAGACGTTAAGCCATCTGTAAGCTTAGTGCCGATTCTTCAAAACGTTTAAAGAACATTGAAATATCTTCGTAGTACATGTTTAATTATTCTATCCTTAACAACACTCCCAGTGAAGAATATAGATTATTTAAATGAAGTTAAAGTTGTATCTGTATAATTTAATAAACATATTTTGCTGAATTTCACCTTATAAATGATATCGTTTCTGTTTCTGAACCTCGAGGTCCGTACAGGAAAGGCTTTAAAACGTTTTGCTGTGGCTGAGACAGCGTGTCCTTGAAGCTGTATACTGATAATTCCCTTTCCGATCAGCTGCTGCTGTGATTCAAACTCAGATACAGTAATATAAATACTCCAAGTGGTGCAGTGAGAGTAATATGGAAAAAGATGATCTGCTGTGGCAACTCCTAACAAGAGGAGCTGAAAGAAGAAGAAGAATAAGAAGTGAGAGTAACAACGCTAAAGCAGTTCTGGTATTTGGAACACTATGGCTGTTCCCTGGACCATTATATTGTTACGAGTTAATTACAATCAGATGCATTACACTAATAAACAATATGCGGTCAGTTTCAGTGTATTTATAAAGCCGCGTCAGGAAAATAAGGAGTAACCACACAGGAACAGTAGCACTGCTTTGACGCTGGGTGCTGCCAGTCTGCAAAACCGAGCGGAGAACTTGCGTACGACAAGGTATGAGGTACCGTGGAAAAGTGCGCGGCTTTACGCCAAGTGTAGGTTTTATACATCGCGATTTGAACGTGGAAAAGTTCTTACGCAACATTTCTGCGTACGCACCGTTTATACATGAGGCCCCTGGAGAGCCGCAGTGGCTGCAGGTTTTTGTTCTGACCTGGTTGCTTAATTAGAAAGCAATTCTTGCCAATAAAGCACTAACAAGCTATGAAATTAAATTAACTCTGCTATGTCAGATCATTCTCATATCCTAGATTTTCTTTCCCTTTCTATCATGCAAATGATTTGAAGGCTAAAATGGACGAGTAATTCTCAGTCCTTCACTTTTTTCTCTTCATTTTTCTTCCAAGTATTTAATTAAACCCAATAGTGCAGATAAATACACACAGGTGTAAATGGAAATAAGCTAAATGGAGAAATGCTGCTCTCTCTTGTCATTTGCATGTTATTGATAATAAGGAGCAATTCAAATAGCTGTTTAAGACAAAATGAAGCAATAAGGGCTCAAAATCACTAAAGTGAAGCAGAAGTGTTACTTTAGCAATAAGTGCTTTTTATTAAGCAACTGGGTTGGAGCAAAAACCTGCAGCCACTGCGGCTCTCCAGGACCCTGATTGAGGACCCCTGCTCTAGATCACTGGTTCCCAAACTCGATCCTGGGGACCCACTGTGGCTGCTGGTTTTTGTTCCAACCAACATCAGTTTTTCATTGGACTCTTAGCCTAATTAAGTGAGTCGTTATTTCCCAGTCTCTGTGTTTTGGAATCAATGTAGAAATTACAAAACTAAGCTTGGTAGATCTTTTTTTTATTAAAATGGACTAAGCAGTTATATGGGGAATATGTAATTTTTTAAAGTTGTTTTTCAGTATTTTCAACCTAATTTTCATTCCGCTTTTCCAGGTGCTCTGGTTATTTCATTGATTATTTTCTAATTAGTGGGTCGTTGCAGCGTTCATCATCCCAGGTGCCTGCTATGCTGGTTGTTAATTGTCACTATTAGGGTTAAAAGAAGGGAACAAACTACACAGGAAAAGGGGAGAAAATAGGAAAACAACAAAAGCACTATAGTGCCACAACTGACGCTCCCTCAAAAGGCAGGTAATGTGCTTCAACAAAAGTGTCTTATGAATGTAAAAACCATACGGTTGTGTTTTTCTGAATTCAGAATAAGAGAAGAATAAAAAAGACCAGCTAATTAAATGAGATCAGTTGTAATTAATAATTATCACTGATTATGAATCTGGTGGGAACAAAAACCTGCAGCCACAGTGGATCCCCAGGGCCAAGTTTGGGAACCAGTGCTCTAGATAAGAACAGGCCATTCAGCCCAACAAAGCTCACCAGTCCTATCCACTTGTTTCCTCCAAGAAAACATCAAGTCGAGTTTTGAAAGTCCCTAACGTCTTACTGTCTACCACATTACTTGGTCGCTTATTCCAAGTGTCTATCGTTCTTTGTGTAAAGAAAAACTTTCTAATGTTTGTGCAAAATTTCCCCATAACAAGTTTCCAACTGTGTCCCCGTGTTCTTGATGAACTCATTTTAAAGTCACCATCTCGATCCACTGCACTAATTCCCTTCATAATTTTAAACACTTCAGTCAGGTCTCCTCTTAATCTTCTTTTGCTTAAACTGTAAAGGCTCAGCTCTTTTAATCTTTCCTCCTAACTCATCCCCTGTAGCCCTGAATCAGCCTAGTCGCTCTTCTCTGGACCCCCTCTAGTGCTGTTATGTCCTTTTTGTAGCCTGGAGACCAAAACTGCACCCCATACTCCAGATGAGGCCTCACCAGTGTGTTATAAAGCTTGAGCAGAACCTCCTGTGACTTGTACTCCACACGTCAAGGCGCTATATAACCTGACATTCTGTGAGCCTTCTTAATGGCTGCTGAACACTGTCTGGAAATCGATAACTTAGAGTTCACTATGACTCCAAAGTCCTTCTCTTAAGGTGGACTCTTGATTTTCCGACTGCCCATTGTGTATTTGAACCTCACATTTTTACGTCCTATGTGTGATTCTTTACATTTACTGACATTAAGCTGTTAAAACATTCAACTCCTTTAATCTTTCCTCATAACTCATCCTCTGAAGCTCTGGACTCAGCCTAGTTGCTCTTCTCTGGACTTTCTCCAGTGCTGTTGTGTCCTTTTTGTAGCCTGGAGACCCAAACTGCACCCAGTACTCCAGATGAGGCCTCACCAGTGTGTTATAAAGCTTCAGTAGAACCTCCTGTGACTTGTACTCCACACATCAAGGCGCTATATGACCTGACATTCTGTTAGTCTTCTTAATGTCTTCTAAACACTGTCTGCCAGTTGATAGTGTCGAGTCCACTGTGACTCCTAATTCCTTCTCATAAGGTGGACTCTCGATTTTCAGACCATCCATTGTGTATTCAAACATTAGAACATTAGAACACTCCAGACGAGAACAGGCCATTCAGCCTAACAAAGTTCGCCAGTCCTATCCACTTGTTTCCTCCAAGAAAACATCAGGTCGAGTTTTGAAAGTCCCTAACGTCTTACTGTCTACCACACTACTTGGTCGCTTACTCCAAGTGTCTATCGTTCTTTGTGTAAAGAAAAACTTCCTAATGTTTATGCAGAATTTACCATTAACAAGTTTTCAACTGTGTCCACATGTTCTTGATGAACTCATTTTAAAGTCACCGTCTCGATCCACTGGACTAATTCCCTTCATAATTTTAAACACTTCAGTCAGGTCACCTCTTAATCTTCTTTTGCTTAAACTGTGAATGCTCAGCTCTTTTAATCTTTCCTCATAACTCAACCCCTGTAGCCCTGGACTCTGCCTTGTTGCTCTTCTCTGGACTTTCTCTTGTGCTGTTATGTCCTTTTTGTAGCCTGGAGACGCAAACTGCACCCAGGACTCCAGATGAGGCCTCACCAGTGTGTTATAAAGCTTGAGCAGAACCTCCTGTGACTTGTACTCCACACATCAAGGCGCTATATAACCTGACATTCTGTTAGCCTTCTTAATGGCTTCTGAACACTGTCGGGCAGTTGATAGCATAGAGTCCACTGTGACTCCTAAATCCTTCTCGTAAGGTGGACTCTCGATTTTCTGACCGCCCATTGTGTATTCAAACCTAACATTTTTACTTCCTATGTGTAATACTTTACATTTACTAACATTAAATTTCATCTGCCACAAATCTTCACAGGCCTGTCTGCTGTCCAAGTCCTTCTGTAATGATATAACGGATTCCAAACTATCTGCTAATCCACCACTCTTGGTATCATCTGCAAACTTAACCAGCTTGTTACTTATATTCCTATCTAAATCATTTATAGATATTAAAAATAGCAGCGACCCAACACTGACCCCAGCTGGTCACCACTCTTAACATCGGCCAGTTCTGATGAGGTTCCTTGCGCCATCACCCTCTGCTTCCCTTGTCTGAGCCAATTCTGCACCCATCTACAAACATCACCCTGAACTGCCACTTCTTTTAGTTTGATGCCCAACCTCTCATGTGGCACCTTATCAAATGCTTTCTGAAAGTCCAGATAAATCATCTCATCTGCTCCACTCTGGTCGTATCCTTTTGTTGCCTCCTCATAGAATTCCAGCCTGTTAGTAAAACACGACCTCCCTCTTCTGAACCCATGCTGACTGTTCCTACCAGGTGTTGCTCAATCTTATCCTTAATAATTCCTTCCATTAATTTTCCTGTGATGTTTCATGTTAAGCTTACTGGCCTATAGTTGCACTGATCTGCCCTGTCACCCTTTTTATATAATGGGATGATATTTGCCATTTTCTAGTCCTTTGGAATCTCTCCAGTGTGCAGTGACTTCCTAAAAAATACGTATCAAAAACCTTACATTTTTGCACCCATCTAAAAAAATCACCCCAAACTGCCACTGCTTTAAGTTTGATGCCCAACCTCTTATGTGGCACCTTATCATACTCTGCTGGCCTAGCTCTCTTTCTCATGGCTGGCGGTTGATTTGCTTTGAACCTCGTTTTGTTAAACTTGACTTGCTTGTATGGAATGTTATTTGATTTTATTAAAGACTCTAAAAGGAACCTGAAAATGTTTTAGCCTCAAGTCAGATTTAAAAAAACAAACACACTGTGATTGCCTTTACTACACTGTTGGCACGCAGATTTATTTTGCTAAACTGGAAGAATCCAAACTCTCCTCTTTTAAGTCAGCGGGAAACCGATGTGTTATACTATTTGAAATTGGAAAAAATCAAATTCTCAGTACAGAATTGTTTCAAAACCTGACAGGATCTAATCAATAATATTTTAGAATAAGCTCTTATCTATCTATCTATCTATCTATCTATCTATCTATCTATCTATCTATCTATTATATAGTGTCTATCTATCTATCTATCTATCTATCTATTATATAGTGTCTATCTATCTATCTATCTATCTATCTATTATATAGTGTCTATCTATCTATCTATCTATCTATCTATCTAAAGTACCAAGGAAGCAATTCTTTCTGCATTTCTTTTTCTTCTCCATTTATCTCTATTGCCCTTTTAAACGAATCAATTTAGGTACGTTTACAAGCTTTAAGTTTTACTCTATTGGCCATGGTCTCTTTCTTAGGGGTGGGGGTTAAGTTGTTTTCATCCTATTTTTTTTTTTTGTAAAAATTGATCTATTTGTGGAATGATTACAATAAAATTAATAAAACTAATAATAATAATAATAAAAAAAACAAAAAACAAACAAATTGAATGTAAGAAGAATTGATAGACAGTCAGCCATCACCCAACCCGCTATATCCTAACACAGGGTCACGGGGGTTTGCTGGAGCCAATCCCAGCCAACACAGGGTGCAAGGCAGGAACAAATCCCTAGGCAGAATGCCAGCCCACCACAGGGCACAGACACCAGGGACAATTTAGAATTGCCAGTGCACCTAACCTCCATGTCTTTGGACTGTGAGAGGAAACCCACGCAGACACGGGGAGAACATGCAAACTCCATGCAGGGAGGACTTGGGAAGCTAACCCAGGTCTCCTTACTGCAAGGCAGCATCGCTACCCACTGCGCCACCGTGCCACCCATAGACAGCAGATCTTTTATTTATTTATTTATTTGGCTGACACCTTTGCCCAAAGCGACATACAATATTTGAGATACAATGGGTTCCGTTTCTTTTCTTTTGCCAGGCGGGTGAAGTGACCTGCTCAGGGTCTCCCAGTGTCAGTGGGTGGATTTGAACGCACAAACCTCAAAGCGCTGACCACTGTGCCACACAGCAGGGTGAGCGTTAGTGTTGCATGTATAAAAAACACGCATGGTACAGTAGATGTGTGAAGGATGTCAGATTAAAGGAAACAAAGGTTGTTGTTAGGCAGGATGTGTGCGTCCGTGTAAGATCATTTGCTGCTTCAGTAACACACACGCATCCATATATTGATCTATAAATACAGAAATATATATTCCGTATACACATTTCTTTCCATGAAACACTGGACTGGCCTGTTTTTCTTTTTTTTTTTTTTATTTGAAAGGCTTTTCTGTTAAGAATCTTTTAGCCGAGTGCAAAGTTCCTTATCAATCCCCTGCATGCTGTCTGCGGCTCTTATCACAATTGCCCAGATTACTGCCCTCAGCCTCTCTCCATGCTGAGTACATCTGAAAAGACTTCTCAACTCGCACTGAACAGCGCCGCTCTGAGCTCTTTATCCTGCTAAACCAATTCACTTTATGCATGTTTTCATCTTTTCTTTTTTTTTTTTTCTTCCCCCTCTTCCCAAGTTTTATCTGGAGCATGCAGAAGAGGGTGAACCAGTCTGGGATGCAGGTGCAAGAGTTGGTCAGGGGGGCTGTAGACTGCGCTGAATTGTTATTGGGGTAAGACCCTCTCTTGTGAAGCACTGTTTTATGGGGTGCAATCCTGCATTATAATTAGATTATGCTAATTTATACTTCAGAAAGCAAAACACTGTAACAGACACTGAGAAAGCACTAAAGAGAACATGGGGGGGCAGGGGGGGGGCGAGAAGGACGGCTGGGAAGAAATAACTGGGGTCGCTTCAGTGTCCGCAGGGTTACAATACGCCCTTTAAATATCCGGTTAATGGCTCGTTTTTAAATAGCCATGTAGATTTTACCGGTTTATATAACTGTGTCTTAATAATAAGTCTTTCAGTAGATGACACAATGTTAGTCTAGGAAAGTAACCTTCAAGAAACAAACAATTAAAAATTCTACAGAAATGTGAATTTGCTTGTTTGTTTTTTTTTTTATATGAATTATTTTGGCAATGTGGATACAAACAGTTTTATGGCCTCTGGCTCATGTTTGGTGGTCCATGGTGCTCCAACTATATAACTGGCATGCTGAAAGCTCCTTCATACTCTTCTGGAAGGAATGGAAACCAGCAGTCAGTTTAAGAATACGTTTCAGCAGCAGAGGTGCAGTGGAGAGGCAGGCAAGGATTATAAGTGGGAAGTGAAAAATACGAGCATCCAAACCTTTAAACGAGAATCAAAAATCAAAGAAAAAAAGGACATGTCACAAATTCAGTGACCAGAAAATCAGAAAACTAGAAAAACTAGAATCACAAGAAGGTGTGGAGCATCTGCAATCTCAGAGAAAGATGAGACAAAAATGACAACCTTATATCCCATCACCACAAAAATCTGAGTCTTTACTAGAAAATCATGTAAACATTTGACATCAGACATCAGGAATCAAGATAGACAGATAGATAGATAGATGTGAAAGGCACTATATAATATATAATATACTACATATAGATCGATAGATAAATAGATAGATAGAGAGGCACTATATAATATATATATATATATCAATCAATCAATCAACATTTATTTATATAGCACATATTTATACAAAAAAATGTAGCTCAAAGTGCTTTACAAAATGAATAGAGTAATAGAAGACACAATAAAAGATAAACATAAGTCAACATTAATTAACATAGAATAAGAGTAAGGTCCGATGGCCAGGGTGAACAGAAAAACAAAAAAACTCCAAAGGCTGGAGAAAAAAAATAAAATCTGTAGGGGGTCCAGACCAAGAGACCGCCCAGTCCCCTCTGAGCAATCTACCTAAAATAAATGAAACAGTCCTCTTTGGATTTAGGGTTTTCATGGAAGGACCTGATGATGATGGTCACGTAGACTTCTGGCTTTCAGTCCATCAATGTTGGAGCATCATGATGCTTTGAGTAGGTGGTGGTGGCAGGCCGCCACCACAAAGAAACCGGAAAAAGAAACAGAAGAGAGAGTAGGGGTCAGTACGGATTTTAGAGCCACCATGAATAGTTATTATGAAGAATTGAACATACAGAGTATCAGGATTAAGTTAAAGTGAACTTATAAAAAGGCCATGTTAAAGTAATGTGTTTTCAGCAGTGTTTTAAAGTGCTCTACTGTATCAGCCTGGTGAATTCCTATTGGCAGGCTATTCCAGATTTTGGGTGCATAACAGCAGAAGGCCGCCTCAATATAAAATATACTATAGATAGATAGATAGATGTGAAAGGCACAATATAATACACACAGATATAAAAATCACTATTTTATTAAGTCACTATTATTATTCTATATTATAGAAAGGTGGCATTTGATAGATAGATAGATACAGTAGATAGATAGATAGGAAAGGCACTATATAATATATAATATAGTACATATAGATAGATAGATAGATAAATAGATAGATAGAGAGGCACTATATAATATATATATATATATATATATATATATATATATATATATATATATATATATATAAAATATACTAAAGATAGATACATAGATACATAGATGTGAAAGGCGTCCTGTGGTGGGTTGGCACCGTGCCCTGGATTGGTTCCTGCCTTGTGCCCTGTGTTGGCTGGGATTAGCTACAGTAGACCCCCGCGACCCTGTGTTCAGATTCAGCCGGTTGAAAAATGGATGGATGGAGATGTGAAAGGCACTATATAATATATACTGTATATATATAATATACTATAGATAGATAGATACATAGATGTGAATGCGACTATAAAATAGATAGATAGATAGATAGATGTGAAAGGCACTATATAATATATAATATAGTACATATAGATAGATAGATAGATAAATAGATAGATAGAGAGGCACTATATAATATATATATATATATATATATATATATATATATATATATATATGTATATAAAATATACTAAAGATAGATACATAGATACATAGATGTGAAAGGCGTCCTGTGGTGGGTTGGCACCGTGCCCTGGATTGGTTCCTGCCTTGTGCCCTGTGTTGGCTGGGATTAGCTACAGTAGACCCCCGCGACCCTGTGTTCAGATTCAGCCGGTTGAAAAATGGATGGATGGAGAGATGTGAAAGGCACTATATAATATATATAATATACTATAGACAGATAGATAGATATGAAAGGCACAATATAATACACATAGATATAAAAGTCACTATATTATTAAGTCACTATAATTTTTCTATATTGTAGAAAGGTGCCATTTTATAGATAGATAGATAGAGACTATAACATAGGGGTTTTGACCAGAAGAAGGAGGAGTCAGTTGCCCTCATTGTGTGTCTTCTCAGTTCTTCTCAGTAAAACTAACCAGCTTGTTACTTATATTCCTATTCAAATCATTGATATCAATTAAACATAGCATCAGCTCTAGCACTAACCCCTGATGGACAGCTCACTTAATATCACCAAGGTTCCTTGCACCATCACCTTCTGCTTCCTGTGTCTGAGCCAATTCTGCACCCATATTTACGCACCACACCCTGAACTGCCACCTGTTTTTGTTTGATGCCCAACCTCTCACATAGCACCTTGTCAAATACTTTCTGAAAGCCTAGATAAATAATGTTGCATGCACCACACTGACCATATCCTTTTGTTGCTTCCTCATTGAATTCCAGCATGTAAGTAAAACACAACCTCCCTTGTCTGACCCCATGCTGACTGTTCAGTGAAACTCCTCTGCTTACCATGTGCTGCTCAATCTTCTCCTTAATGATTCCATCCATTACTTTCCCTGTGATGCACGTTAAGCTTATTGGCCTATAGTTGCTTAGATCTGCCCGAGCGCCCCTTTTTATACAATGGGATAATATTTGCCATTTTGCAGCCCTCCCCAGTGCACAGTGACTCTTTATAAGTTTATATATGTAGTCACTAATCTCCTTCGGCAGGTTGCTTAAGGAGACACTGCTGCCTTATGGGTCCAGCACTCATTGGGTGTCTGTGTAGAGTTTGCATTCTGTCCCTGTGTTGGGTGGAGTGGTGTGGGGGTCTCCTCCTCTAATTTCGTAAATTAGCCCTCTGTGAATGGATGTGTGTGGCTGAGCTCTGCAAAGGCCTTCCATATTGAGTTTCTATCTTTTGCTTGATGCTGCTGGGATTCACTCTTTAATTATAATAAAGTGGTTTGTGTAACCTAGTTGTCATACTCAACATTTTATCAAGCCTGAAACACGCTGAAACTTTTTTTTTTGACAGATTTAGTGTATTGTTGTTTTTGTTTTTCTTTACACTATTAGTGGTGTTATACAAGCTAATAGACCAATGAAACACACTGCAAAATAACTTTCTTAATATGAGCGTGTTCAGGGAATATGATTTTACTAGCTGTGCTACCTGTCGAAGGCGAGTAAGCTAAGTCAATGGGCTTAACTAAAGGTACAATGCTGGGTCGGGGCTTAACAAAGTGCACTGATGACTTTTCTCCCTCCTCTGCAGATCATCAGAAGGAAAGACCACCTAAACCCCAACAAGGGTTCCACTTCCCTCAACAGACCCCACCCTCCTACTGACCTCAATTCCCCCTGTTCCCTGTTGGACCCTCCTCTTCTCACCACCTATAAAGTCAGCCACTTGCCTTCCCCAGTCAGTCCCATCCTGGACTCAGTCATCTACGACCATTCCATATTCATCACATCTTTTGAGACTTTATTAAAATATTTGGTTGAACCCCAAACCTTTTTCCTTGTGTGTTGTGCTTCTTTAAAACAATGTAGACTTTAGTTTTAATGTTTGCAGTGGACCATCTATAGGAAACTATTTTACAATGCATGTTGTGATAAAGGGAGGCACGGTGGCGCAGTGGTAGCGCTGCTGCCTTGCAGTTAGGGGACCCAGGTTCGCTTCCCGGGTCCTCCCTGCGTGGAGTTTGCATGTTCTCCTCGTGTGGGTTTCCTCCCACAGTCCAAAGACATGCCGGTTAGGTAAATTGGCTTGGTGTGTGGGTGTGTTTGTGTGGGTGGGCTGGCACCCTGCCCAGGATTGGTTCCTGCCTTGTGCCCTGTGTTGACTGGGATTGGCTCCAGCAGACCCCTGTGTTCGGATTCAGTGGGCTGGAAAATGGATGGATGTTGTGATAAAATGCATTACTATAAATTTTTGCGATGCGCCATCTGTTGGAATGACAAGGACATAGCAACTGGATGGGCACATAGGTTGGCAGCATGTGCTGATAGTGCATTACCACACTACAAACCACCCAGACTGGGACCAGAGTGCAGCGTGTGACTCCTCAGCACCACACTGGAGTTTTTTTTTTTTTTATGGTGGCTGGTGTACCAATCCTGCCACCAACCCCCAAGTTTTCCCTGAAAGTTGGAAGACAAGCTGGATGCAGATTAACATCATACTCAGGACGGAGCAATTGCAGGTTAAGGGCCTTGCTCAAGGGCCCAACAGATTAGAGCCACCTCTGCCATTTACGAGATTTGAACCGGCAACCTTCCAATTGCTGGCACATGATCCCAAGCATCAAAAACATCACTCAGGCACACAGATCAAGAATATATAACTGCACCCCGGATCATCTACTCTGAAAACCAAAGTAGGTGGAGTTGACACCAATGGGCCGTCCGAGTAGGTGGAGTTGACTCAAATGAGCACCAATGGAGTCTGGCCATAGACATGCAGAGCTCCGCCCTTTTACACATTGGTTAGGATTATGGGTGTCTGAAGACTATCTGACTTAAATAATGCCAAGTACTGTCAAGTAGGTCAGCTCCACCTACTTAGAGCTCCAGGGTGGAGACTCCAGGCTGCAGAGATACCAGACTCACACACACCGACACACAGACACTTCTCCTTTAACATACAGCAGAAGTAATCAAGGATGTCCCAATGTCTTCTAGTTTTCTTTGTTAAATGCATTTTCTATGCAGCATAGTGTAACAAGAATGTAAGTTTAATGTCACTGTGCTCTGTACAAGAAATTATTTTATAAATTCACATGTGCAGGCCAAAGTTAGCACACAGGGGCAGCATTTAGAAACTGCTAGTCAGCATTCAGAAACTTCTAGCATTTGGAGAATGTAGGGGACAACTGTGAAAACAGGCATTGTACTATTCCTTTATGTTAGAGATGAAATTGAATCCTTTCCTTTCTGTGTTTAGAAACCAAGGAAGGGCCTACACGTGGAGAAGACACTATATAAATACTTGGGCAGCAGCCAAACACTTTGAAGCTGACGGACGAATGAGTGATATCGTCACTCGTCCCAAAAATCCTTTCAGTACATCAAGTTGCCACCTTGGTTTTGTCTGCTATGGCTTCCTCCGTCTGTAATGTCGCGTTAATCGTCAGTAAAGAAAGCTAAGTTATTTTCTCTTATGTGATTTTTAACGCTAATCACTATGGGAGGGATATCGCCTTTTAATATCATCCATCCATCCATTTTCCAACCTGTTGAATCCGAACACAGGGTCACGGGGTCTGCCTTTTAATATCATATCTCTATATTTTTCGGTTACTTAAAACGCTCCAATAATAAAAGAACTTATTCCAATTAGGGAGCTATATCGCCCCCTAAAGGAAACACATAGCAATTGTGACTATTACTTTTTTTTCTTTTACTTCAACATTGGACATTTGCAAAACAAGCAAGTTTTAAACGCAAAAAGAGGAAATGATAGTAGGGACAGCAGACAGAAGGCTAAACTAGTAAAAATGAAACTCACCACTGGAAAAACTGAACAGGTCCAAACTGTAAATGGTAAACTGATCATGCATGAAAGCGAACCTCCTCACGCACCATTTGGTTATCGTTGTGCGTGTAACACCTCAGGAATACGTGCTGATATGGTCTGTCAAAACGACCCCGGACAAAGACGGAGTATGGGGTGTTCTCCTTGACCCTGACAAGCTGTTATAAAGTCATCAGCTTAAAGTGAAAGTACTGAAGAGAGAGAAGAACCAGGAAAGAGGAGAGAAATGAAGATGAAGACCCATGCCATATGACATAGCAATTGAATCCTAAAAGACTGAACGTCACACACATTGGGTATGTTGGCCAGCAACGTCTATGACAGCGCCTGAAATAGCCTGGTTGTATGATTATTACCAGTTTGTCACAACCATTTTCTTTCATTTGCTTTTACTTTTTGGCACTTTAAGAATGTTACAGTCTATAATGGATGAATAAAAGTTTATTGCCAGCTCTCCTTGATCGCCTTCTTGCTCTATCTTGCCATCTGAGGTATACAGAAAAGAGGAGACGTCCCCTAGTAGGAGAATTAAATCACAGTAGCAGTCAGTTCTGGGTGAAGTCTGGCCATAGTCCCTGTGGCCAGTCCATTGCATCTACAGGTGGTGTCTCCATCCAGAGTAAAACATGGCGTAAGGGCAAAAGCGTAAATGTGCGTACGCACAAAAAAATCCAGATATATAAATCTGTGCGTTCGCCAACTTCCACGTTCTTTCACTCCATAAATCCCATTAAGTGTGAAAAGTAACGCACGTGCACACGCCTGTTGCCCCACCTCAAACTCCTCCCAGAAGTACACCTCTTTGTATATGCAAATCAATATAAATAGCCCTTAAGCTCAGCGTTCTGTGAAAAGGCAATGGCAAAAGAACGGGGGAAATAGAAGAATTTCAGCGAATACCAAGTGGAGGCAAAGACAAACATACTATTTGTTGCTTTAAACAGTGATATAAACAACAAAAGGAAGTTGATCGAGTGACATAGAGTGTTGGAGAAACTCGAAAGCTCAAGTTCACAAAGTCGCACAGTGCCCAAAATAAAAAAGAAGTTGTCAGATATCAAAGTCGCCGTGAAAATGTGAGTCGTAGCCCACCGTCTGAGTGTCATATGAAAGCTTATTAAGGTTTAGGGAAAAAAAAAAATATGGACACAGTGGATAAAAAGCTTGAAATGTCAACTTTAATCTCGAAATTTCCACTTTAATCACGTAGTTTATTTTGTCATTAAAGTAGAACATCATAAACTTAATCTTAAAATCGCTTCATTTACTAGTTTCTCAAATCCCATCACAATTAAATAGCACATTAAATGCTTAGTTTTGTATTTGTTCTTCTATGTGGTCTATGTGTGTGAATCACTACGTGCTTCTTAAACGGGCTTTCTCTTCCTCCGACAGGACACAGAATCCATGACATTCGTGATATTACAGCTCTCTGAATAATTAAAATACTGAGATGTATACGTGATATCATTTTCATAATGGTAGGAGTTAAAGCATGTTATTAAACGTGGGAACACAGTGGCGCAGTGACTGTTCTTGCCTCATGGAAGATGCTTGCTGCGCCGTGCACGACCTTCAATGAAATACTTTATTGTAGCAGTGCTGTCTCTTTTAAATGTACTAACCTCCAATTCCTGTCCTTACTTTTCCTTCTCCAAATACCCAATCGCCACACAATCAGCTCTGTAATAGACGTTAAGCCATCTGTAAGCTGAGAACACCGATTCTTCAAACCTTTTCAGGAACATTGAAATATCTTCATAGTACGTGTTTAATTATTCTATCCATTTATCCTTCCAGTGTTGCACCAACTCCAGCAAGAATACAGCGTGAGGCAGGAACAATCCGTGAACGGGGCATCAGCTCATCGCTACCGCTGCGGCACTGTGTCCTCACATGTTTAATTATTAACAATATAGATTTTTTAAATGAAGTTAAAGTTTTATCTGTATAATATAATAAACATATTTTGCTGCATTTCATCTTTAAAATGATATCGTTGTCATATGTAAATACACGCTTTATAAAGTGGCTCAGGTTGTGCAATATTATAACTGTATCACAAGTTTACAGTGAAGTGATTGTACTAATAAATACAGACAGTTCTACAAGGAGCACTTGACGGACTGATTGACTGTGTTTATAGTTCTTGGGATGAGACTGTTTCTGAACCGCGAGGTCCATACAGGAAAGGCTCTAAAGCGTTTGGCGTATGATTGAAGTTCAAATAGACTGTACGCATGGCTGAGGCAGCGTGTCCTTGATGCTGTATGGTGATAATTCTCTTTCTCAGATTCACTCAGATACAGTGATATAAATACTCCGAGTGGTGCAGTGAGAGCAATATAGAAAAAGTTGATCCGCTGTGGCAACCCCTAACGGGAGCAGCTGAAAGAAGAATAAGAAGGTGCAGTGGGAATAACAACGCTAAAGCAGTTATGGTATTTGGAATTGTTTGGCCATTCTGTGGACCGTTATATGGTTACAGGTTAATTACAATCAGATGCATTAAACTAATAAACAATATGCGGTTAATTTCAGTTTATTTATAAAGCTGCGTCAGGGATGTGGATCTGAAAAAGATAGGGAAACCTCACTGGAACAGTAGCACCAGTGCCACCAATTTGCAACACCGAGTGCAGAACTTGCGTACGCCAAGCATTTAGCTAGCGTGAAAATGTGCGTGGCTTTACGGCAAATTTAGGTTTAATACATCGTGATTTGAGGGTGGAAATGGCCTTACGCAACATTTTTATGCGTACGCACCATTTATACATGAGGCTCCAGGTGAGTACCAGGATAAGAGAGAACAAGAAGTGTGGGGGAGGACGTGGGTGTGGGTCCATGTAACAAAGAATCTGGGCACAGCAATAAAAGAGTAGAGTCCCGCCAAAACCCTTCCACGATAAAAACAGATGGTAAGTCAATAATTGGCCACACTTTTTTTTTGAAAATTGTGTTTGGGTTGGCTGTACACTCTTAAAAATAAAAAGGTGCCAGTGTGGTTCTTTAGTGTGATGCTACAGAGGCAGGGAAAAAGACCCTTCCACATGAAGGGTCCAGAAAGAACCTTTATTTAGATCCGTAAACAGGCTTCATAAACCAGGAATAGATGACAACAGATTTGTTCAATGCCAACGGTTTGTGATTTTTTAAGGACTCTCCAGGATGATGTGGGTTGGCTCTACCCTCCCAGCTAATCTACAGGGTGGTCCAGATCTAATTATACAGATCCAGATCATCTGGATGACTTTGATTTATGCGGGGACGATTCCAGTTCGGCGCAAAGATGATTCCTCATGTCGTCAGTTCGCACACTTCTCGATGGTCTGGGATTTTTTTTGGTGATTTTCTATGTAACAAACTTAATAAGTTATAGCGTAATGAAAATTGCATAATTACATCTGGACCACCCTATAGAGAGCCTCTTGAACCCGCTACCACCGATAACGTACCTGAGGGATGAGCCAGCGGATGAGGACACGACACATAAACACAGCAAGGGGTAGGTGCAAAAGTGATTGGTGCTTCTATTAAAACAGTTTTAACAATTTTATTTTTGTCAACCTATTAGGAAGTTTTTCAAAGCACAAAGGATAAACTTCACATGCAAAGAACCCTTCCCAGAATGAAATGGTGCTTGGTCAAGCAACAGTTCTACGAGGAGCCACGCAACCCAGTAAAGAGCCATGCACTGCCATTAAAGAACCATCATTTTTAAGAGTGGATCGCTTTCCCTGAACAACACATGGCACAAACATGGCGAGTCAGTGATTACAGTGGTAAACTTTCAACTCTGGCCAGTCCATTTCTCTTGTTCTTTGCCAACAGTAAAGATGGCCGCTCAACTCTCTGTTTGCAGCAAAGAAGAGCAGATAGCAGTGATCCACTATTCATGGGCTAAAGGTGTTCCAGGGTCCAAAATTCTCACCGGTCTATCAAAATCATGGTAAGCTCTTGATCGGTGTGGTTGTCAGTAATGGACGTGGACGGGTGTCTCTCAACCCCATTGCAGTCTGACCATTTTCGAAACTTCTCTATCCATTTGAAAACACTCCGCCACGGTAAAATCCTTCCTCCATATTGTGTAGATAGACATCTGTGGATTTTGGCCCCAGGTATGCACAAAAAGCAGATCACTGCTATCCTTTGCTGCAAATGTAGAGCGAAGCAGTCATCTTTACTCCTAGAAAACAATATGAGTAACTGACTGATCAAGGTCTAAATCTTGGACCACACCACGTTTCTACATGTGCACAGGGAAAGCTGGGCAACCAACCCAAATAAAATGATCATAAAAGTCCAGATAATTATTATCTGAGTGTTGTATATATGGCACTAGATATGCTACCCATCTAAGATGGTTTGAAATCTGAGAAATCATCATAGACCTCAGCATTAATGTTTGCAGTGCACCGTCTGTTGGAATCTATACGTATAAAAGGCCAAGCCCTCACTGACTCCTCACTAATTCTCCTACTTTCCATACAGGTGGGAAGCTGAAATTTCGTGTGCTCATTCCTTGCAGTGTACTTACACAAGTTAGGTCTGCTTCATGTCGTATTGCAACACCCAAGGGAGGGAAACGGGTGTACCCCCTAAACTGCATATATAGATAGGGGAAACCCTTCCTCACTATTTCTGCGACTTCCAATATACGTAGGAAGCCCAAATTTCCCATGCTCATCCTTTACACTACTTACAAACGTTAAGTATGTTTCATTTCGCGTCGTGCCCTGTAACAAACTTTTGAAAATAACGCCTTCTTTTTGGTGGTTCTCACCATTATGCCGTAAGGAACTTTTGGAACTGACCTCTCCTTTTGGCGGTTTCATTCCTTATTTCCGTTAACAGAGGATTTATTTCATGGCAGAGATGCACAAGGGCTGCCCCTTCATTTTTCCGCATGGCCACTGTCCGCCCACCTACCACATGGTTGGCTCCCTGCCTACTGTATATACATTAACGCCATCCCGCGCTCTTGTGCCTCCCCACTCGCTTCCTTACTTTCCTCAGCTGTTCGTCGTGCTCACTGCTCCCTTCTTCTTTACTCCACCGCTTCAAGCCTGTTATTGTTGGCCTTGCCTCACATCTTCCCACTGGTGACTTCTGCCTTTTCATTTAGTTTCTTCACACTCTTAATCCTCCGGGCAGGCCACCGCAAACTCTACTTTTGAAGGTCGGCGCAGCAATGATGTTATTACGGAACTTACAACCACCACAATTTTGTAATGGCACCAGGCTTCAGATCAGATCTCTGCACAAGAACCTCATTGAAGCTACGGTCTTCACTGGCATTGGCTCAGGGGAGACCCTCTCATACCCTCTGACCTCCCATTCCAATTCAAACGCCTCCAATTTCCAGTAAGGGTCTGCTTCGCTATGACAATAAGTAAGTCACAGGGCCAGACTCTAAAAAAGGTTATCATTGACTTGACACAAGATGGCTTCTCACCTGTGAGCTCAGCAGACCAGCAGCTTGGTCATTTTACAGCCCGAGGGCAGAACTGCAAACATCATTTACAAAAAGACCCTTACATCCTAAAAATGGGCATTTCTCATACATGACATTTACAATCATACAATGAAACTCTTTACAATCATCAAATTCACTCTCAATACTAAAATAAGCCTGCGACAATTACATTGACAATCATCCATCCATCCATTATCCAACCTGCTATATCCTAACTACAGGGTCACGGGGGTCTGCTGGAGCCAATCCCAGCCAACACATAGCACAAGGCAGGAAACAAACCCCGGGCAGGGTGCCAGCCCACCTCAGGGCACACACCAAGCACAATTTAGAATCGCTAATCCACCTAACCTGCATGTCTTTGGATTGTGGGAGGAAACCAGAGCACCCGGAGAAAACCTACGCAGACACGGGGAGAATATACAAACTCCACGCAGGGAGGACCTGGGAAGCGAACCTGGGAAGGTCTCCTAACTGCGAGGCAGCAGCGCTACCCACTGCGCCACCGTGCCGCCAATTGACAATCGTGATACGTTATTTTTAAAATGTTTCCTTTTCTTTTTCAGAACTTCTTTAACACATTACTTCTCTGCTGCAAAGTGCCGGTGTTTTGCTAGTGCAGTTATAGAATGCACTTCATTTGTCATTCCAACAGATGACGCATCATAAACATCTGTAGTAATAAAATGGTAGTACAGTGTGAGTCAAAGTTATGTTAACATTTGAATGGCGGAAACAATTTATTCACAAAACATACTTCATATGTGATTTACAGGAAGGGCGGCACGGTGGTGCAGTGGGTAGCGCTGCTGCCTCGCAGTTAGGAAACCCGGGTTCGCTTCCCAGGTCCTCCCTGTGTAGAGTTTGCATGTTCTCCCCGTGTCTGCGTGGGTTTCCTCCCACAGTCCAAAGACATGCAGGTTAGGTGCATTGGCAATTCTAAATTGTGCTTGGCGTGTGTGTGTGCCCTGTGGTGGGCTGGCGCCCTGCCCGGGGTTTGTTTCCTGCCTTGCACCCTGTGTTGGCTGGGATTGGCTCCAGAAGACCCCCGTTAGGATATAGCAGGTTGGATAATGGATGGATGGATGGATTTACAGGAATGTCTCAACCTGTTCACCATCATGTTCAACACACAAAAACCAACTAGCAACAGTACCATTTAAAGGCCGGACACACATTTCGCGGGGAATAGATGATGCCGCAGTCCGTATTCTGTCCTTCAGGTCATTGATATCACAAACTTTCCTGCTATACACGTGCGCTCCTTCACCATACCCCATAACCAGAAATCACAGGCAATGGTCCACCACCACCTATCCATCGACCTGGAAAGGTGTGGTCTAGATAAATACGAACGGTATGTGCAAAATGCGGTGGTGCAAGGTCTTGTGTCAAGATTTCGCCACATTGTTTTTTGCGGAATCCCTGTTTCCAGACTACACCGTCTGGTCGATTTTGATGGACTCTACAATATGGCTTGGTGCGCAACAGCAATGTTCAATTCACTTCTACCTGTTCTGGGCCGTCCCGCATTTCCTCGGTAGTTGTCTGCTACCGATCCAGTCTTCACAAACTTGGCATAGATACGATAAATCATTAAACGGGTTGGTGGGTCTCGTCCTTCAAATCGTTCCGCAAACTTTTGTCGAACTACAGTCGGCGAACGATACACTTCCATCAAGCTTGCAACCATTCTTCATTGCTCTAGTGTTAATCTGCAGAAGAAAAGGAATCCATTAGTGTTAACATAATTTTGACTCACCCTGTACTGCAAATATTTGTAATGCACCATCTGTTGGAATGACAGAGACATAGCGACCAGATGGACACACAGACACTTATCCTTTTATCAAGTTGGGGATTTTCAAGTGAGTGTTTTTAAAACTAATATACTGTATTTTACAGTTTCTTATTTTGCTTGATTACTAAATAATATTTGAACCAATAAAAAGTGGGACATATGACAAAAACTGTGAGCACAAGTTGGCTGTGACAGATATGGAAATCAAATGACAATAGCAGTGGGGTATGTAAAGGCTAAGAAATGAAAGGACACCTTGTTATCTCCATAAGTAATGCCTGAGCAGTTTGACGTTGAAGACAACTTGCTTGCATCAAAAATACACCGCAAACCATTTAAAGGGGACGAGACTTCATATTTAGTGTGCCCGCACATTTACTGGTAGCCACTTCCAGTTTAAAATTCTTTTATGTGCTAAACTGCTGAGCACACACTGTATTATGGCTATTATCTGCACTCTGCGGGGCTCCTGTGTATAATGAGATTATCATAAGCAGCGTTATTTCAAAAGTTGAAAGACTACATTTTTGTGAGCTTATTCTTTTCTCTTTAAGACGGCTCGAAACAGAGCCGCATGAAAAGCAGATGAGTCCTCAAGAACTTGTCCTTCTCCTTTTTCTTTCAAGTCATGGATTTCTTGCTTAATTTTTAAGTCTAATGAAATTCTATCCAAGGCAAAGATACAATGCTCATTTGTTGATCAGTGTGAATCGAGAACAGCCTTAATATCTCCTAAGAAGCCTGACAATGCGTTTTATTAAATACAATGAATACTTACATCAAGCCATCCATTCCTGAATCTACGTCTGCCATTACAGGGTTGCAGGGTGCTGGAAGCTGTCTCAGAATAACTGGGCAAGAAATGGGAACCAGCTGTTGACAGGACATCAGACAAAGTCACCGCAAAATGATGAAAATATAAACAGCACAGAGGAATAATACATATTTAAATAGAAAATATCTACCAAGTGCTCCATCAGTTCAAATGAAGTACCATCTGTCTGTCTATCTGTTATATACTGCCTCATCATCAAGTCCTTCCAAGGGAACCCTAAATACAAAGAGGACTGTTTCAGTTATGTTAGGTAGAATGCCCAGAGGGGACTGGGCGGTCCCGTGGCATTGGTACCCCTGCAGATTTTATTTTTTCTCTCCGGATGTATGGAGTTTTTTTTTTTTTTTTCTGTCCTCCCTGGCCATCAGACATTACTCTTATTCTATGTTAATTAGTGTGGTCTTAGTCTAAGTCTTACTTTGTCTTTTATTTCTCTTTTCTTCATCATGTAAAGCACTTTGAGCTACATTATTTGCATGAAAATGTGCTATAGAAATAAATGTTGTTGTTGTTGCTGTTATTCTATCTATCTTTTACAGTATATAGTGCCTTTCCTGTTTATCTGTTGTGGACCACAAGGGGATGCACCGCCACCCAAACCTGACACAGACAGGCGTGGGACACAAGTTCAAGGCACACATGGTTTTTTATTTTTATCTTTCATTTGTGGGAAATGGCACAACACAGTTCATCACAACAAAAGCACACAAAATTCTCTTATTCTTTCTTTTTCTCTTTCTCTTTTCCTCCTCCACTCCTCCAGACAAGTTTTGTCATCTCCCACCCAACTCTGGCTCCCAGGGTAGTGTCAGCTGGCACCTTTTATAAGGCACCCAGAAGTGCTCCAGGTGCTCATTGTTCCACTTCCGGCAGCACTTGTGGGTGTGGCAGAAGAGCTGCCCATAAGGGCTGAGCAGCAGCTGCAGAACCTGCTGGCGGTGCCCATGGAACCCAACAGGGCTGTAGCAACTTCAAGTCCCATGGAGCCCTGTCGGAATCTGAAGCACCACTGCAACCTGGGGAGGTTTTGGGGGCTGCCACACTAGTGCTATTATATCTATCTATTATATGGTGCCTTTCCTGCCTATCTTTCTATTTATTATATAGTGCCTTTCACATCTGTCTATTATATAGTACCTTTCATCTATCTATCTATCTATCTATCTATCTATCTATCTATCTATCCAATCCTGCCAACTACTCTATCTATCTATCTATCTATCTATCTATCTATCTATCTATCTATCTATCTATCTATCTAATCCTGCCAACTACTCTATCTATCTATCTATCTATCTATCTATCTATCTATCCAATCCTGCCAACTACTCTATCTATCTATCTATCTATCTATCTATCCAATCCTGCCAACTACTCTATCTATCTATCTATCTATCTATCTATCTATCTATCTATCCAATCCTGCCAACTACTCTATCTATCTATCTATCTATCTATCTATCTATCTATCTATCCAATCCTGCCAACTACTCTATCTATCTATATCTATCTATCTATCTATCTATCTATCTATCTAATCCTACCTACTACTCTATCTATCTATCTGTCTATCCAATCCTGCCAACTACTCTATCTATCTGTTTTGTAGTACCTTTCATCTATGTGTGGGGGCTTTTCATCAATCAACGTTTAAAAAACATTTCTTAAAATCTTAGTAAAAGCGCTCACATTTTTATTTTACGAATGATGTATGAGACTTATTTTTTACTTTTTTAGCACACTTTTTAACTTAATATAAGCGTGGTTTTAAAAAATATATATATATATATATATATATATTTTTAATGTCCTGTTTGTGATAAATGAATGTATTTGTTGCAGGAGACAACCTTCAAGAATTTACCTATAAAATATTGAGCTAACGTAAGAATCTTTCCATTAAACGCTCGTCCTTTAGGCTGAGTTTTCTGCCATTTGAATGCAGATTGTCCCTTTAAAAGCCCTTCAAGACTCTGAAGCGAGCCAAGCCGTAAAAAGAAATCTACAATGATAATGAGGAGACTCCAAGGGGCAATGAACAGTCCGCTGATTGTGTGGCTTCACGCTATGGCCGGCCCGGCCGTGAGGTTTTGAGAGCACCACAATAGCATTTTCTCCTTCGTGTCTACAAGTCGGCCTGCATTGTTTCACATGTGGCCATAACGGCCCCTTTAGGCTTGCAAATATATGAGCTGCCTAGCGAGCAGGGTTAGGAGCTTACAAGCAAGAACAGACTCGGTATTAACGTTTTGTATTCTTCTCAAGGGAGAAATGTCTTTTTCTTTATTAATCGCTTTAAAAAGGAAGGATTCCACAAGAGAGGACACACTAGCCAGCTTCTTAATTTTTGAGAAGAGTAACGTAAATTCAAACCTGGAAGGAAATCAAAACCCTGCATAACCATTTCACAGACGGGGTTTTATTTGCAAGCGATGTCAATTTGACTGCAGTATCTGAGATGGTTCTCTCGTTAAGTGAAGCTAAAATGAAGTTTTACCCAACTGATCTTTCCAGGACACTCTTAAAATATTTCATAATGAGTTTTAAGAGTTGTAAGGCTCTCCATTGTTTTGATTCTACAGCTGTTGCCAAAAGTTTGGAGAATGACACGAGTGTCGGCTTTCACAAAATTTGCTGCTTCAGTGTTTTTAGATTTTTTGTCAGATGTTTCTATGGGTGGATCAGATGTTTCTGGATGGATGGATGGATGTTTCTATGGTATGGGTGGCACGGTGGTGCAGTGTGTAGTGCTGCTGCCTCTCAGTTAGGAGACCAGGGTTCACTTCCCGGGTCCTCCCTACGTGGAGTCTGCATGTTCTCCCCGTGTCTGCGTGGGTTTCCTCCCACAGTCCAAAGACATGCAGGTTAGGTGCATTGGTGATTCTAAATTGTCCTTGGTGTGTGTGTGCCCTGTGGTGGGCTGGTGCCTTGCCCAGGGTTTGTTTCCTGCCATGCGCTCTGTGTTGGCTGGGATTGGCTGCAGCAGATCCCCGTGACCCTGTAGTTAGGATATAGCGGGTTAGATAATGGATGGATGTTTCTATGGTATACTGAAGTAGAATTATGAGCATTTCAGAAGTTTCAAAGGCTTTTATTGACAATTATATTAAGTTTATGCGCAGTGTTGGCCCTTCTTTCTTTTTCAAGACCTCTGCAATTTACCTCGGCAATCGACTTCTGGGCCAAATCCTGACTGACGGGAGCTCATTCTTACATAATCAATGCTTGGCATTTGTCGGAATTGGTGGGGTTGTGTTTGTGGATTGACCACAAGTTCTCAATGGGGAGTCTCCTGGCCATGGACTTCAAATTTCAATGTTTTGTTCCCCAAGTCACTTAGTTCTCATTTTGGCCTTATGGCCTGGTGCTCCATCATGCTGGAAAAGGCATTGTTGGTCACCAAACTGTTTGTTCCTGGATGGTTGGGAGACGTTGCTCTCGGAGGATGTTTTGGTCCCAATCTAAACTGTTTAACATTTAACTCATGCAAGGTCCTTAACCTTCAATTGCTCCATCCTGGGTATGACGTTAATCTGCACCCAGCCCTGCATGTAGGCCCGCCAATCTGCAGGGGAAAAACCTGGGGGATGCTGGCAGAATTGGGACTCCAGCCAACATAAAAAAACCTCACACTGGTTCCATTCCATCTGAACTCGTGTGGTGCTGAGGCTGCACCCGGGTCCTAATCTGGGATCACCATGTAGTGGGTGCGGCAATGCACTGCATCCGCGCGTACCCCTAACCTCTGTCTCTCTCCCTAAATACAAATATCACTTAATTATAACTGCGGTGAGCTGGCACTCTGCCTGGGGTTTGTTTCCTGCCTTGTGCCCTGTGTTGGCTGGGATTGGCTCCAGCAGACCCCCATGACCCTGTAGTTAGGATATAGCGGGTTGAATAATATAATATAATATAATATAATATAATATAATATAATATAATATAATATAATATAATATCTGCGGTGGGCTGGCATCCTGCCGGGGATTGTTTCCTATTGCCCTGTGTTGGCTGGGATTGGCTACAGCAGACCCCCATGACCCTGTAGTTAGGATATAGCGGGTTGAATAATATAATATAATATAATATAATATAATATAATATAATATAATATAATATAATATAATATAATATAATATCTGCGGTGGGCTGGCATCCTGCCCGGGTTTGTTTCCTGCCTTGTGCCCTGTGTTGGCTGGGATTGGCTCCAGCAGACCCCCATGACCCTGTAGTTAGGATATAGCGGGTTGAATAATATAATATAATATAATATAATATAATATAATATAATATAATATAATATAATATAATATAATATAATATAATATAGCTGGTTGGATGATGGATGGATGGATGGACTTGACTTGATTTTTTTTCGCAAACTCAGTTTTGCCTTTTATGTGTTAAGACAAAGAGTTGCTGGCGACCATCATCCTGGGGCAGGGTGTGTCCTCCTTGGGGAGTCATCTCTTCAACTTGAAGAATCGCCGATGTAGGTTGTGGCAGAGCAATGGCAATATTTGATTAAGATGCCCACGGTGACCCATTTCAAGACCATACAGTATATCTATGTGATCTAAGTTTCTTCTGCAAGACAGTGATCTCTCCAAAGTCCATATTTGACTCCTAGTCTTAATGCACCATGAATTTAAGGGACTCGAGTCAGCAAACAAGTCATTTATTAGTCCACGTACTGTATATCCACTCTGGCATGCATAGTTGCATTTCCCTTCTACTTTTTTGTTTCCTATGGGGACTTTTTTAAAATCTTATATCACCCTGAAAACCCTTTAAATGCCATTTAGTTTAGTATTGCTTAGCTACCTTCACCAGATTCCTGATAAAAATCTTTGCATAAAAGATAAGAAGTAAAGCAAGTCCAGAACCTTCTGAGTAATCCAAGGAGATCTTCAGTGTTTTCTTAACAATTGCAATAAACAGGTTTGAAAATGTGAAGTTATAATACTGATAATATTTACGTACAAATACGTACGCCAAGAGTCTGCTTTTGAAATAAGTGTCACTTGACTGCCACCAAGTGGTGATAGAAAGGAAAAGGAGAAACTCAAGAACAGTCAGTCAGTCAGCCATTTTCCAACCCGCTATATCCTACACTGAAAAAAAGTATAACATTGATGTTGTTCATTCAACGTAAATTTTCTCTTTCAAGCAACTTAAGATTATTCATTTAGTGTTGTAGCTTGAAATATTTGTTTTCAGATCTTAATCAACGTAAAACAATGTTATGGTGGATGGAATAAACATAAAAATCCTGTTTCAGTTAACCTAATATTTTAGGCTGTTCGTGGGCTGTGTTTGTACGTATATTTCGGTCAAACTTTCCACCGTGATGGCTTTCCAACTGCCAAAAAAGAAGAACAACTTAAAAAATAGATTAACTTCAGTATAAAACAAGTGAATTACACCCAATCAATCTAAATGATTTGCCTCAACTTAAAAACTGTGGAATCAATAAGATTGTTTTATGCTGAAGTAAATCAATTTTTTAAGTTGTTTTTAAGTTGTTACAATTTAAAATGGTTTATTGGTCATAACCTGTTTTGATGCTATTAGAAATATTATGAACATAACACATTCCAATACTGTACTTTTTACATTTATTTAAAACTCTAGTGCAAATACACAAGCATTTTGCAGTGTAAATCTTAAATATACAACAAAAAAATTATTAAACGTTTCTATAGCTTTCTTGAAAGTAGGTTTTATTACGAGTTCTTCTACTTAAAATGAACAGTTGAGAAACAGGGTTACTTACCAGAAATCCTCCGTTATAAAAGTCTCCTGCTGAAAATGACCAGACCTGGATAGCCACGTCCACTCCAGTCCACTCCACTCAGGAAAGTGTTATTCTATTCTGTCAGTTGCAAAGCCAGCACACTGGAAAGTTAGACGGAAAGAATATACAAACGGCCCCTTCAACACAGCACACGAACAACCAAAAATATTAGGTTAACTGAAATAGGATTTTTATGTTTATTCCCTCTACCGTAACTTACTTTGGTACAAACACATTTTTTTACTTTGATTGAGAACTGAAACCAAATATTTCAAGATACAACACTAAATGAATAATCTTAATCTTAATGTGAATTTCCCCTTGGGATTAATAAAGTATCTATCTATCTATCCATCCATCTTATAGTGCCTTTCATATCTATCTATCTATCTATCTATTTATCTATCTATTTATCTATTATATAGTGCCTTTCATATCTATCTATCTATCTATCTTTCTATCTATCTATCTATTATATAGTGCCTTTCATATCTATCTATCTATCTATCTATCTATTACAGTATATAGTGCCTTTCATATTTATCTATCTATCTATTATATAGTGCCTTTCATATCTATCTATCTATCTATCTATCTATCTATCTATTACAGTATATAGTGCCTTTCATATTTATCTATCTATCTATCTATTTAAGTTGCTTGAAAGAGAAAATTTACGTTGAATGAACAACATCAATGTTATACTTTTTTTAGAGCAGGCCGAGAATCCCAAGTCTAACCCAGGCCAGGCCACACAATTAGTTTTCTTGTACAGGCACAGACTCAAAAAACCACACACATTTCACTCTTAAATATTTGTCTCCATACAACCTCTGATAAAGTGTAGAACAACACTTCATAAATGCAGACACTTCATAAATAAATAAACCATGTCATTTTATAATATTTATATCAGAAAAAATGTACAAAAAGCACGGAACCACAAAAAGTAGATGTCAGTGGAATCCACGGCGCGTAAATTAGGTTTGCAATTTCAACTGCAAGCTGCTGTCCGTGTCTGGATGGTGATGCTGAAGACTCTTCCACAAAGTTTGAAGTGTTGGTCAAAAAAGTCCACCTTGAATTTCATCAAAAGACAAAAGACTAAAAAAATGTCTCCATGCCACAAAATTATGTCAAGCATTTTTTAAAGAATGCAATTAGTAAACAACAAGCTATGAAACATTTTGTGTAGTCTATTCAGTCACTCATTCATCATAGTGCTAAGGTTTAACTGTCAGAGCACGAGAGAGACACTTTAAAAATATTAAAATAAAGTAAAAACAAGACACGTTCATTAACAAACTTATCATGAAATAAAGAACAACAGGTACTTTTAAAAACACAAATCATTCCACTCATATATATATGTCATTAATCTCCTTCTTCTTCTTTCGGCCGCTCCCGTTAGGGGTTGCCACAGCGGATCATCTTCTTCCATATCTTCCTGTCTTAATAGTTAGTAGTTAAACCCCTACTTAAGAAACATAATCTTGACCCCTCAGCTCTTGAAAATTTTAGACCCATCTCTAACTTGCCCTTCTTAAGTAAAGTTCTAGAGAAGGCAGTCATTATGCAGTTAAATGACCACCTAAATAAACATGCTATTCTTGATAAATTTCAGTCAGGTTTTAGAACAAATCACAGCACAGAAACTGCACTCGTTAAAGTAATAAATGACTTGCGGGTAAATGCAGACAGAGGCCATTTATCTGTTCTCATCCTCTTAGATCTGAGTGCTGCATTTGACACCATTGATCACAACATTCTTAGAAATCGCCTTAGTCAATGGGTGGGCCTCTCTGGCAGTGTCTTAAATTGGTTTGAATCCTACCTGACAGGGAGAAAATATTTTGTTAGTTGTGGGAATTACAACTCAAAGACACATGATATCCAATATGGTGTTCCACAAGGCTCTATCCTGGGTCCGCTGTTATTCTCAATCTACATGCTTCCGTTAGGTCAGATTATCTCAGGGCACAACGTGAGCTACCACAGCTATGCTGATGACACACAGCTGTACTTATCAATAGCACCTGATGACCCGATTCTATTGATTCACTAACACAATGTCTGACTGTATCTCAGAATGGATGAATAGTAATTTTCTCAAACTAAATAAAGAGAAAACTGAAATTTTAGTGATCAGCAATAATGGATACAATGAAGCTATTAGAAATAAACTGGATACATTAGGATTAAAAGTCAAGACGGAGGTAAAAAGCTTAGGGGTGATTGTTGACTGTAATCTGAATTTTAAATCACATATTAATCAGATCATTAGGACAGCATTTTTCACTTAAGAAACATAAGTAAAGTTAGACCTCTTTTATCACTGAAAGATGCTGAGAAATTAGTTCACGCGTTTGTTTTCAGTCGACTAGATTACTGTAACACACTCCTCTCAGGACTACCCAAAAAAGATATAAATCGTTTGCAACTAGTGCAGAATGCAGCTGCTAGAATCCTAACTAGGAAAAGAAAATCCGAACACATCACACCAGTTTTGATGTCACTACACTGGTTACCTGTGTCATTCAGAATTGACTTTAAAATTCTGCTTATGGTTTATAAAGCCTTGAATAATCTAGCCCCATCTTATATATCGGAATGTCTGACACCTTATATTCCAAATCGTAACCTCAGATCCTCAAATGAGTGTCTCCTTAGAATTCCAAGAACAAAACTTAAAAGAAGTGGTGAGGCGGCCTTCTGCTGTTATGCACCTAAAATCTGGAATAGCCTGCCAATAGGAATTCGCCAGGCTGATACAGTAGAGCACTTTAAAACACTGCTGAAAACACATTACTTTAACATGGCCTTTTATAACTTCATTTTAATCGTAATTTAACTTAATCCTGATACTCTGTATGTTCAATTCATCATAACAACTATTCATGGTGGCTCTAAAATCGGTACTGACCCCTACTCTCTTTTCTGTTTCTTTTTCCGGTTTCTTTGTGGTGGTGGCCTGCGCCACCTCCACCTACTCAAAGCTTCATGATGCTCCAACAATGATGGACGGATTAAAAGGAAGAAGTCTACGTGACCATCATCATCATCAAGCCCTTCCGTGAGAACCCTAAATCCAAAGAGGACTGTTTCATTTATGTTAGGTAGAATGCCCAGAGGGGACTGGGCGGTCTCATGGTCTGGAATCCCTACAGATTTTATTTTTCTCCAGCCGTCTGGAGTTTTTTGTTTTTCTGTCCCCTGGCCATTGAACCTTACTCTTATTCGATGTTAATGTTGATTTATTTTTTATAATTATGTCTTTCATTTTTCTATTCTTTAATATGTAAAGCACTTTGAGCTACTGTTTGTATGAAAATGTGCTATATAAATAAATGTTGTTGTTGTTGTTGTTGTTGTTGTCTTCGTCATCTTGTTCTGTCACACCCATCACCTGCATGTCCTCTCTCACCACATCCATAAACCTTCTCTTAGGCCTTCCTCTTTCTCTCTTACCTGGCAGCTCTATCCTTAACATCCTTCTTCCAATATACCCAGCATCTCTCCCCTGCACATGTCCAAACCAGCGCAATCTCACCTCTCTGACTTTGTCTCCCAACCGTCCCACCTGAGCTGACCCTCTAATGTCCTCATTTCTAATCCTGTCCATCGTCGTCACACCCAATGCAAATCTTAACATCTTTAACTCTGCCACCTCCAGCTCTGTCTCCTGCTTTCTGGTCAGTGCCACCGTTTCCAGCCCATATAACATAGCTGGTCTCACTACCGTCCTGTAGACCTTCCCTTTCACCCTTGTTGATACCCGTCTGTCACAAATCACTCCTGACACTCTTCTACACCCATTCCACCCTGCCTGCACTCTCTTTTTCACTTCTCTTCCACAATCCCCATTACTCTGTACTGTTCATCCCAAGTATTTAAATTCATCCACCTTCATCACCTCTACTCCCTCATCCTCACCATTCCACTGACCTCCCTCTCAATCACACACATGTATTCTGTCTTGGTCGTCCTACTCACCTTCATTCCTCTCCTCTCCTCTCAGATCTCCACCTCTCCAGGGTCTCCTCAACCTGCTCCCTACTCTCGCCACAGATCACAATGTCATCAGCAAATATCATAGACCACGTGGACTCCTGTCTAATCTCATCTGTCAACTTGTCCATCACCATTGCAAATAAGAAAATGCTCAGAGCCGATCCCTGATGTAATCCCACCTCCGTCACTCCTACTGTAGACCTCACCACGGTCACACTCCCCTCGTACATATCCTGTACAACTCTTACGTACTTCTCTGCCACTCCCGACTTCCTCATACAATACCACAGCTCCTCTCTAGTCACCCTGTCATTTGCTTTCTCCAGGTCCACAAAGACGCAATGCATCTCCTTCTGACCTTCTCTAAACTTCTACATCAACATCCTAAGGGCAAACATGGCATCTGTGGTGCTCTTTCTTGGCATGAAACCATCCTGCTGCTCACTAATCATCACCTCACTTCTTAACTGAGCTTCCACTACTCTTTCCCGTAACTTCATGCTGTCATCATCAATTTTATTCCCCTGTAGTTACTGTGGTCCTGCACATGCCCCTTATTCTTAAATATCGGCACCAGTCCACTTCTTCTCCACTCCTCATCATCCTCTCACTTTCCAAGATTCCATTAAACAATCTGGTTAAAAACGCCACTGCCGTCTCTCCTAAACACCTCCATGCTTCCATAGGTATGTCATCTGGACCAGCGGCTTTTCCATTCTTTATCCTCTTCATAGCTGTCCTTACTTCCTCCTTGCTAATCCGTTATCTCCATATCATCCAACCTCATCTCTCTCTCGTTCTCTTCACTCATCAGCCTCTCAAAGTACTCTTTCCATCTGTTCAACACACTCTCCTCACTTGTGAGTACGTTTCCATCTTTATCGTTGATCATCCCAACGTGCTGCACATCCTTCCCAGCTCGGTCCCTCTGTCTCGCCAGTTGGTCCTTTTCACCCTCCTTAGTGTCCAACCTCTCATACAACTCATCATATATATATATGTCATTAATAAAAAAAAAAAAATAAAACATTTTGTGTAGCCTATTCATTCACTTTCTCTTAACTGTCAGAGCGCGAGGGTCCGTTTGTTTCAGAAAACATCATTTAAAAAGGAAAAAGAGGCACTTATTTGATTTTCAACTTAAAAGGGAAAAATGAAGAATGCAAAACAATTACTTTTTTCCTTTTGTTCTTTCGCACGTCAGAAAAGAAAAATGCAAGAAACAAAAACAAGAAAGCGCCCTTTATTTATTTTTTCTGAACCGTACGTTTTTGGAGGTCAATAACCTGGTCAGGTAATGCGCCACTTGCAGCAAACACTGGTCACTGGTGTGTAGACGTGACCATCATGATGACGTTGGAACAGAACTCAGACGTGATTTTAGAGATGGCAAAACGAGGCCCGTCATCGAAAATGATATCTGAGAAGTCTGTCATATGAACACGGAGAAGCGAGCGGGTTTTCTGCGAGAAATGTTACAAAGTTTTGTGCTGAGCAAATCTCGGGCTGTCGACTCTGACATTCATTTGGAGATAGAGGTGACAAAAGCTATAAATGTGTCTGTTTTGTTGTTTTTGAGCCATTACGCTTTCATTATTTTGAATCACAAATAAATCCAGAAAAGTATGTGTAATTTTAAGTTTATGACTGTTATTTATTGCCATAGAATTAAAAAAATACTTTATTTTCCCTGATTTTATTCTTTAATTAAAAATCAAAATCTGAAAATTCCTTTCATTTCGTTTTTTAGTTTTTGCTCCAAAAATGAAATTTCAAATACCATTTACATAGGTGTTTCATTAATAAAAAAACATGAAATAAAACATTTCGTGTAGCCTATTCACTCACTGTGAGGGAAAAAGGAAAAAAAAAAAACGTTAAAAATGTCACCATATGCTACACTAAATAAAATAAAACAAAATAAATACACAGTAACAAACACCAAAGCCCATTCAACACCCCAATATAATTCAAAGTATATTATAAACGTTTAAACAATCTTCATATATAACTTTATTCACAAAAGCACCAGACATGCGCACTAGGGAATCCATTCCCGGGCTCCTGGGATTCACAGACATTTTTCATTCCCGCATTCCCGGGAATGAAACTGTTGTAATTCCCAGGAAACCGGGAACGGCCAAGTTCGCATATATAGCGTGTAAAAGTGTAAAAATCGATCAAGAAATAACAAAGTTATAGTTGAAAATAATTAAGTGGCACGGTTTTCTGGCCCACGGTGTAGTGTGTTGCCAATTAATTCAGTCAACAACAGACCAGAAGCAGTCGTCAGTCTCCCAGCTCCCACTAAGACTGAGCACAGTGGACTGGGAGGAGTCTGCACTCTGCAGCTCACGAATGCCAGGACAGGGCGGAGCTCATTGACGTCTGTCAGACAACAGCTTTGAACAGCAACTTGAAAGTTTAATGCGTCAGTCTGTTGCATCCGCATTATCTGTGCCAAGAAACTTGCCATCACAGAATGATGACAAGAAACTGGATGCATGAGTAAAAGCTGAAATGGCGGGGCTTCAGAGCAACGGCAAGTGCGGGCGTTGTTTAGGACAAGTGTATCAGTATCTGATGACTGTGCCGCCTACTTCAGTGGAGGCAGAGCGTGCTTTCTCAGCGGCTGGCGTACTCTGCACGAAGGTGCGCTCTCGCCTGGACAACCACACGCTGGACACATTGTGCTTTCTACGCTCTTATTACCGCAACTAATTAGATACACGTTCTTATATGACAGCATGAACTGCTTGTAGATAAAGTTAGTCTTTTATTGGTGTCAACATATTGCAGTAGTTTTATTAAAAATTAGTATCTGTTTTTCTAAAACCGTTTACATGTGAGATGACCGTGCACTGTGTCATCTCCGGGAGCCCTGGGAATGACATGCAGGATTCCCAAATTCATGGGAATGGATTCCCTAATGCGCACCTCTCATCCTAGCATTCCTGTTTAACTAACTGTCAGAGCGCGAGACGCACACAACGTCAAAACTTGACTTGAACAAAAACAAGAAACCATCCAACCAGAAACCAGAAACAAAACCCTCCAACGTTAAAACCAAAAGGATTTGTGCCCACTACAGAGCAATAACGCCCACTCATTTTCCAGTATAATTAATATGGAAAAGTACCAATACCAGTGCCACGCTCTTTGGAGGAGGCCGTAGCCACTTCACGACCAGAAAATTGCCGTTTGGTCAGGAACATGAATCTTCTTCTTTTGGCTGCTCCCGTTAGGGGTTGCCACAGCGGATCATCTTCTTCCATATCTTTCTGTCCTCTGCCTCTTGCTCTGTTACTCCCATCGCCTGCATGTCCTCTCTCACCACATCCATAAAACTTTTCTTAGGCCTTCCTCTCTTCCTCTTCCCTGGCAGCTCTATCCTCAGCATCCTTCTCCCAATATACTTGGAATCTTCGAATCAGATGTGAATACCACGGTTTACCTGAACATCTTTGAACAATTTTACGACCAACTAACACCAGAAGAAAACATGTACTGCTTTTTCCAACAAGATGGGGCAACATGCCACACCTCACGCAACTCACTGGCACGGGTTCATGAACTGTTTACAGAGGAGCGAAGTGTGAGCAAGGTCTTATGGCCATCATGTTCCCAGGACTTGTCCACATGTGATTTTTCTCTTTGGGGAAATTTAAAGCAGAAAGTGTACACCAACAATCCACATACCCTGGATGAACTTAAGGAAAACATCACAAACGCTATACACAGCATCTCCGTAGAAGTGCTTCCATGCAGTATCAGCTGCCTCTGACGTGCCCAAAAGTGCATAGACGTGATCAGGGACCACTTTCAGCCTCAGTTGTAACTAACTTGTGGGTAAGTGAATAAAAACAATCCACTTGCTTGTTCATCTTGTCATACTATCGCCGGAGGTGGGCTACTTGTCCGTAGCCCACCCTGTATAATTTCACTTGTTGCTCTGAATGCCAGGTCAGGCCAGGCAGCAGGACACCGGGAAAACTCCCACTAATTGTAAACATCAGTCTTGCTCTGCCTATCTCTGTAATGTTTTACAAGACAAACGGAACAATGATTTAAAATTGGGGTGTGCGACGATGGGGGTCCTGGAGGGCTGCAATGGCTGCAAGTTTCTGTTGCAACCCAGAAGCTTAATTAGAAACCAATCCTTGTCAATAACAGATTGCATTTAATTTCATGGCTTGTTAGGGGTTTTAACTCTGCAATGTCCGTTCATTTTCATATCAAGATTTTTGTCCGTTCTATGGATATCATCCAAGTGATTTGAAGCCTAAAATGGATGAGTCATTTTCAGTCCTTCGCTTTTTATTCAGGTTCCTTCTGAGAACTTTCTAAACCAAATAAGTGCACAATGAATACACACAGGTGTCAATGGAAAGAAGATACATGGAGAACTGCTGGTTGGTTTGTCATTTGCATATTATTGCTAATAAGGAGCCATTCAAACCATTAATGCAGCAGTTTAAGGCTAAAATAAGCAATTAAAGGTTTGTAATCTATAACAAGCGAGACAACCGATGCAAAAAAAATATCACTTGAGCCATAAGTGCTTTAGTAACAATAACTGACTTCTCGTTAAGCAGCTGGGTTAGAACAAAAATCTACAGCCACAGAGGTCTTCCAGGACCACCAGCATTGCTCACCACTGATCTTAAACAATCCTCAATAACCATACAATCTACATTTACATTTACTCACTTATGAGATGTTTTTACCCAAAGTGACTTCAGAAGAAACCTGAGCTTTTAGTTACAAGGCCCCTAAACTGTGGAATGCTCTGCCTGCTACTATAAGAGATGCCCCTTCACTCTCAGGCTGAAGACTCACTACTTCAGTTTAGCACACCCTGACTAGAGCTGCTGATTAACTGTACAGACTGCATCTCTGTTGTCAGTCATTAGCACTAAAACATAAGTAACGTGATAGTTAGAATTTGTTACTAACCTTCACCTATTCTGTTTCTCGTCTTGGTACTCACATGTGGCACTTGATGCTACTGCCCACCTGCCAAGTTGTTTTGCCTGCCTAAGGTAAAGTCATCTCTGATAGAGGAATCATGGGGTTGAGGGGTCCTTTCATCAGATTGGCTGGCCCAGCGTTGACTCAGCTGTGGAATGGCCAATAGGTGGAGGCAGCTTGATGGCCGAGGTCTCCAGGGCTCATATTCAACATATTCAAATCCTATTATGTGATTTCATCTGCTGATGAATTCTGCTCTGTACTTGTAATATTTCTATTGTACTATTGTATTGTATTGAGGATTACTTGTGTTCTGTTCTGTGCATTGTGTCGTATTAACCCCCTTTTTCTGACACCCTCTCCACGCCCAACCTACCTGGAAAAGGGTCTCTCTTTGAACTGTCTTTCCCAAAGTTTCTTCCATCTTTTCCCTATTAGGGTTTTTTTTTTGGGAGTTTTTCCTGGGCCTGTTAAAGCCCATTGTGTCTATACAAGAACTGATTTGTATTGTATTGTATTGTACTTACAAAAGACGTCAACATAATCCTGAACCAGTCAATCCATTAGGCAATATCTGAGGGGAACCATTTATGAAAGTTAAGGGGCACGCATTCTGGACACAGAGGGGGACCAAAGCCATGGTCTTTAAACTCTGATTAGAGCATTAGAACAATCTTGACAAGAACAGGCCATTCAGCCCAAAAAAGCTCACCAGTCCTATCCAGCTAATTCTTTCTTTGATACAAAGAGGGGTGCTGTTACACGTTGGGCACCATTTAGGACATTAAAATTGTGAACATTCTGCAAAATAAGGGGCACAAGCCCCTTAAAGTCTGTTGTATTTTGTGAGGGATGGCCAAGCCATTACCTGGCTGGGATGCCTCTGTATTGGAAGGACTCGGGAGGGAGTGTGCTCAGGGCATTATCTTCCCTGGACTGGTAGATGGCAGCCCCCACAAGCACCACGGTTTCCCACAGGGCATCATGGGAATTGGAATTCTTTGACTCAGCCCTGTTGGGTGCCATGGGTACCACCAGGGGGTGCTGTGGGGACTCGGGAGCCCTACTTTGTGGGGCTCCAGCGTTACCTGAAAGTGCTCCCGGGCCAAGCCTTCAAGACACCAGAAGTAATTCCAGAGATTACTTAAAAGGTGCTGCGTGCCACTGCTCCGGAAGCCAGAGTTGAGAGGAAGATGGATGAAGCTTGCTGGAAGAGGAGGAGTGGAGGCAGAAACAGAGAAGAAGGAGAAGAGAAAAGCATTTTTGTGTGCTGTATTGGTGCTTTATACTGTGCGTATTGTGTGGGAAACAATTGGGAAGAGTTTCTCATGGCAAAATAAAAGCCTATGTGTTGTGCTAAACTTGTGTCTGCATCTGTCTGTGTCAGTTTGGGGAGCTGGTGCACACCGCCCTGCAGGTCACAATATACACAAAGGGAGCGGTACTGAAGGGGCATGCACTTCAGACAATGAGGTGGACAGAAGGTCATTAGAGTCTCATAATACCGACTACTCGCTATGGACAATGAGGTTCGCCCCATTCAAATGGTCTTCAACCAGCACTGATATAATCAATGAAGATCAGTCTGGGGACAGCTTAGGAACAAGTGTTACAAGCCAAGGGTACAAAATCGAGCTCTAAACCGAACAGAACAACACGAGCCTCATTACTCTTACCTTACCCACTAAAAAATGTAGCCAGTCAGTCAGTCATATTCTAACCCACTTTGTTGTGAACAGGATCGTATGGGGTGGGGTTTCCTGGAGCCTATCCCAGCTTATGTCGACTAGCACAGGGCGCAAGGCAGGAACAAACCCTGGACACAGCACCAGCCCATTGCAGGGCGATCACACACACACTCTTACCAAACACACACTACAGTTCACTTGACATGCATGTCTTCTGGACAGTGGGAAGAAAGTGGAGCAACTTTACATATTTTCCACTTTTTCACCTCCAATAGCTGCTAGTGACGGCAAACAAATCCCCAGTACAAGTTAATCAATGAAACACCAGAAGTCTTCTTCTGCAAGTAGTGATGTCACGATGCATCATTTATACCCAGTCTGGGACTTTGATAATCTGGTCACCCTATAAATTACCATCAGAGTGCCACATTCACCTGATATCCATAATGGCCACTCGGGTTATATAGAGCCCTGACGTGTGGAGTACAAGTCCAACAAGCTTTATAACGCACTGGTGAGGCCTCATCTGGAGTCCTGTGTGCAGTTTTGGTCTCCAGGCTATAAAAAAAAAGGACATAACAGCACTAGAGAAAGTCCAGAAAAAAGCGACTAGGCTGATTCAAGGCTACAGGGGGTGAGTTATGAGGAAAGATTAAAAGAGCTGAGCCTTTACAGGAGGTTAAGAGGAGACCTGACTGAAGTGTTTAAAATTATGAAGGGAATTAGTCCATTGGATCGAGAAGGTGACTTTAAAATGAGAACAATAAGGAGGACACAGTTGGAAACTTCTGAAGGGTAAATTTCACACAAACATTAGGAAGTTTTTCTTCACATAGAGAACCACAGACACATGAAATAAGCGACCAAGCAGTGTGGTGGACAGTCGGACTTTAGGGACCTTCACAACTTGACTTCATGTTATTTTGGGGATTTAAGTGCAGACGGCTGGCGAGCCTTGTTGGGCTGCATGGCCTGTTCTCATCTACATTTTTCTAATGCTCTAATGTCTAGATTTTACACATTCACTAAAGGAAACTATGCAATAATTCTGAGGCATCTGACACAGGACAGCAGAAAGTCGAGAACACAGGAAGGGAAAAAGAAACATTAGCTGAAAATGTAACACAACGCTCATTAGAAACGAATAACGGGCAGAAACTGAGAAGAAATGGAGGTATGAACTGCAACTTTCTGATTCAAAGAGACAGAGGGAATGGAGGAAATAAACTTGGATCATAACAGACACGTAATTAAAGATAGTTAGGATTCTGTTGAGAAAAGATGAGATATAACACACACAAAAAATGTCCTTTTACTGTACCTTCTAATCTTTCAGAAGAAGAAGAAGAAGAAGCAGCTTACCCTCTTTGAAATTTGTTTATGAATGAGAGTCAACATTTAATTAAATCACTTCTAGAAGTAATAATAATTTATCTGTAAAATTTTTAACTTTTAAAATGATCAAAAAAATGTTAACATATTATTTTTTGAGGGAGGTCATCATTTTAAAAAGTACAAATAGTCCGTTGTGACAGGTGAAAAAATCAATGCGGCAAAGATTTTCACAATGCAAAAAATATAAATAATACTTTTAAATTTATGGCTATAGTAGCAGGTGTTATATTAAATAAAAATAAAGCTTGCACATAAACCAAAGATATCCATTTGGAAATAAATTCATAAACGCTGCATTAACAAGCCATCAATAGATAACATTGTCTCATTTTTGCAAATAATACATGGAATGTGTATGTGCACGAGGAGTAATTAGAGATCGAGGGGAAAAAACTGACGTAATCTTACATAAACCAAGCAATGAGGTGCCAGTGAGGCCAGCAGGGGGTGCTTATCCTGTGCTCTGTATGTGGATCCCAATGCCCCAGTGCAGTGACGGGGACATCCCTTCAGTTGGGACATACTGGAAAACAGAGGTCCTGACTTTCTGTTATCCTTAAAGATCCCTGGACATCCTTCGTAAAGAGTAGGGTGTATCCCGATGATCAGGCTAGATTGCCCACCATGGTTGGTCATTCTGCCCTCTTAATCATCCCCTATCTCTAATTCTCTCTGTCTCACCACTTCACCACTAATGTGTAGTGAGCATCCAGGCGCAATAATGGCTGCTGTCACATCATCCAGGTGGGTGCTACACATTGGTGGTAGTTGAAGTGACTCTGCACTCTCTATATAAAGAGCTTTGAGTAGTGAGAAAAGCACTATTTAAGGTGATTAATTATTATTATAATGATTATTATTAGTAGTAGTCTTAGCAATTGTATGTTACACTATTGTTATAAGTTGTAGTCATAAGAGTTGTATTTAATATTATTATTATTAGTCGTAGAAGTAGTAGTATTATTAGTAGCAGTTGTATGTCAATATTATTATTATTATTATTAGTAGTAGTAGTAGTAGAAGCAGTTGTGTTTTATTTTATAATTATTATTGTTTTTTTCTGTCCTGCTGGCCATCTGACCTTACCTTTTTCCTTTGTTACTTATTCATTAATATTTTTGCCTACTATTTATTGTTTTTCATTTCATATAACTAGCTTTTTTGTTGTCTTGTATAGCACTGTGAGCTACATTGCATGTATAAAAATGTGCTATATAAATAAACGTTGTTGCAGTAATATTAAAAGTAGTAGTTGTATTTTATATTGTTGTTGTTATTATTATTAATAGTAGTAGTAGTTTTAAAATAATAGTGGTTGTTGTATCACATGTCAGAAGTAATTCTCTGGGCTAGATTCTTTGTATATATCCATCCATCCATTATCCAACCCACTATATCCTAACTACAGGATCATGGGGGTCTGCTGAAGCCAATCCCAGCCAACACAGGGCGCAAGGCAGGAACAAACCCTGGACAGGGCGCCAGCCCACCACAGTATATATATATATATATATATATATATATATCAGTAACGGTGCACTGCACAATAACGTGTAGTGAATACACTTGACTTGAACATTCCTAGGTTTCACCTTCTTTCTCTGTCTCTGTTTACCATTCGTTTGCTCAGAGGTTGATGGGCTTGCTGCTTCCTGAGCAGCTCTTCTTTTCTCTACTTTAGTAGTCCGCTTCTTCTCTTCTTTCATCGCCATCTTTTCGTGTTAAAACTGATTGTCAGTGTTTGTGTTGCAATTACTTAGTATGTTTTCTTTAATTTTTCACTTAAGCTGGCACTTAAGTCTTCAATCTGCCTCAAGAATGCTTTGAGATATGAAGAGGCAGGGGAAGTGACGGCGAAGGTGGTAGGGAATGAGAACGGCACCCATACACATGCAGCTCACGGCCGCCCTGCTGGCTGCTGCCAAGAGTTGATTCGATAATAAAAGGAAATATAAATAAAAAGAGGAATAACTTTGGAGGTCAATCCTCACCCAGAAAGTGGAAAGTAGACATCACATAGTATGTGTGCCAAATTTCAGGTCAATAGGTCACACATGCATGTCTGTGGATCTGCTCATGGACTCTGTCAAGGTATATAATGACCCGCCATACCAACAGGTAGTGTCACCGCTAACACTGAGTTCTCCTTCTCCTCCTGCAGCACTGAGAAAACGCCCAGTGAGGGCACCAAACTCTGTCCCTTCCAGTCCCACAAGAATAAACCCACCAGATTCCTAGAAGGAGGTATCATTTTCCAGAGGAATGTGTCATTAGACAGGCCTCTTCTACATGACTGCCAGAAAGAGCTCTGCTATCTTTTCTGTTCTTTATCTTAGTCCAAATCCAGGGCAGTTTAACAGCATGGCGGGTGTTGTTTTTGTTTATCTAGCTATTGCATTAAACAAGATGACCCAGTAAACGCCCCAAATCATTATTCATCATTGTCACACCTGCACCTAGCCCCTATATAACTATATACATATACATATATATATATACAGTGGTGTGAAAAACTATTTGCCCCCTTCCTGATTTCTTATTCTTTTGCATGTTTGTCACACAAAATGTTTCTGATCATCAAACACATTTAACCATTAGTCAAATATAACACAAGTAAACACAAAATGCAGTTTTTATTTAGGGAGAAAAAAAATCCAAACCTACATGGCCCTGTGTGAAAACGTAACTGCCCCCTTGTTAAAAAATCACCTACCTGTGGTGTATCACACCTGAGTTCAATTTCCGTAGCCACCCCCAGACCTGATTACTGCCACACCTGTTTCAATCAAGAAATCACTTCAATAGGAGCTGCCTGACACAGAGAAGTAGACCAAAAGCACCTCAAAAGCTAGACATCATGCCAAGATCCAAAGAAATTCAGGAACAAATGAGAACAGAAGTCATTGAGATCTATCAGTCTGGTAAAGGTTATAAAGCCATTTCTAAAGCTTTGGGACTCCAGCGAACCACAGTGAGAGCCATTATCCACAAATGGCAAAAACATGGAACAGTGGTGAACCTTCCCAGGAGTGGCCGGCCGACTGACCAAAATTACCCCAAGAGCGCAGAGACGACTCATCCGAGAGGTCACAAAAGACCCCAGGACAACGTCTAAAGAACTGCAGGCCTCACTTGTCTCAATTATGGTCAGTGTTCACGACTCCACCATAAGAAAGAGACTGGGCAAAAACGGCCTGCATGGCAGATTTCCAAGACGCAAACCACTGTTAAGCAAAAAGAACATTAGGGCTCATCTCAATTTTGCTAAGAAACATCTCAATGATTGCCAAGACTTTGGGGAAAATACCTTGTGGACTGATGAGACAAAAGTTGAACTTTTTGGAAGGCAAATGTCCCGTTACATCTGGCATAAAAGGAACACAGCATTTCAGAAAAAGAACATCATACCAACAGTAAAATATGGTGGTGGTAGTGTGATGGTCTGGGGTTGTTTTGCTGCTTCAGGACCTGGAAGGCTTGCTGTGATAGATGGAACCATGAATTCTACTGTCTACCAAAAAATCCTGAAGGAGAATGTCCGGCCATCTGTTCGTCAACTCAAGCTGAAGCGATCTTGGGTGCTGCAACAGGACAATGACCCAAAACACACCAGCAAATCCACCTCTGAATGGCTGAAGAAAAACAAAATGAAGACTTTGGAGTGGCCTAGTCAAAGTCCTGACCTGAATCCAATTGAGATGCTATGGCATGACCTTAAAAAGGCGGTTCATGCTAGAAAACCCTCAAATAAAGCTGAATTACAACAATTCTGCAAAGATGAGTGGGCCAAAATTCCTCCAGAGCGCTGTAAAGACTCATTGCAAGTTATCGCAAACGCTTGATTGCAGTTATTGCTGCTAAGGGTGGCCCAACCAGTTATTAGGTTCAGGGGCAATTACTTTTTCACACAGGGCCATGTAGGTTTGGATTTTTTCTCCCTATATAATAAAAACCATCATTTAAAAACTGCATTTTGTGTTTACTTGTGTTATATTTGACTAATGGTTAAATGTGTTTGATGATCAGAAACATTCTCTGTGACAAACATGCAAAAGAATAACAAATCAGGAAGGGGGCAAATAGTTTTTCACACCGCTGTATATATAAAATGATGATGTATAGATAAAGACTAACAGCACAATGATGCCCTGTACTATTATTATTATTATTATTACTAATTAGTTCATTTATAAATTAAAGAAATCAAATGGTTATACTTACATTTGTGATGTGTGCTTTTTATTTATTTATTATTTAGTTATTATTATTAGTTATTATATATAGTAATTGTTCAAATCCACTGTGTTATATGAAATACTAATGCAGTCGATTCAGGGAGGAGTGGGTTGGGGAGTTTGGGGAGCCCAAGAAGAACTGTTTAGGACCCCAGTGGCGACACTGCATAGGATATAATTGCTTTGTATACAGATCACACATTATTTTATTTGGCAAAATCTTATTTATAAAAAGGTGGAAGACGATGGGATTTATCTAAGTCATTGTGTTTTAAATCATCATAAAGTTGGATCTCCTAATAAGCTTATCACGTTGCTTACAGTGGCAAGGGAAATTAATTTTTATACAAAATTCACTAAGGGTAAGAGATAACCATATTCATCCGACAGATGAGAAAAAGGCCAAATGTTCCTCTCCAGCCAATCACAGAAAACAGAGATATATTTCTAAAATGAATAAATGTTTTCAGATCCTGATAGGGATACTCTTTGGTGTGCAACTAAAAGTTTCCAGTATTTCAGAACTTGTCTGTGAAAGGAAGACAATCTCACAGGTCATTTTTCGCAGGGCATTAACAAGACGTGGAACAGAAGTGATAAGTAAGCTCGTGCACGTACCTTCCACCAGAACATAAGGCGCACGATCCCGCCGAGCGAACAACTACGGAAACTGCGAAAGGACAAACTTACTTGGAGGACGGAGGGGGACGAGCGTCACGTCACCAGCACATTTGTAAGGGCTTGTCAGTGAGACCCGCAGCTGTCCGGCTGGCTGCCACTTGATACTTTTGCGGCTTGCTGTAATTTGGCTTGGCCCAGCTGGTGTGAAGTGGTACTTTGACATTTAATCCTACTACCTGGATCCAGAGCCGGCTGAGGATGGAGCTGCTTTCGGCGATGCACCTGGACGAGCTTTCTTTGCGTTTCTCGCAGATTAACATGTACCCGCTGTTTGATATCGCTCACTATATCATATCTGTTCTAGCGCTGAAAGAGCAAGCAGGTAAGTTCCCTTGTCATTTATCAGCGTTTTATTTGTTGTTCGGTAAAGTCCTCGGCCAGTCTGTGTCTGCATTGTTGATCGGGCGCTTCCGTGGATTCGGACATTCCGGAGTAACTCGAGTGATCCCAAAAGTGAAGTTTCCGGAAGAAAGCACGCTTTCCTCCATTATTTGTCACTGTTTTTGGACATCATAAAGTTGTATCGATAGCTCGCAATTTAACCAAGCTTTGCCCCCTATTGTTCAGGCAGCCAGTGGTGCAATGTTTATGCAACGCACTGTCCGTTTAACACCAGCACATTTGCAGACGATAGAAGTTAACGTGAGCAGCCGACTTAGAGGGGTGTCCCGTGTCTTTATAGGTGTTAATAATCATACGTGCTTTTATGTATACGTGAATTTATATCTGCTGCCAAATAACAAGGCTACTTCTTCAGGGTTATAAACGCAACAGTTAGTCGCGATCTTATCTTTTCATGATCTGCCCTGCACAGGCATAAAAGGCATTTTATAAACGACACCTCTCATTATGTCATGTGCTCAAAGCAAACCAAATAAGTACTGACTGTTGGCAGCCTTTGAAATGCATGTATTGGTTGAATCCCAATAAGATGAGCTAGCTGATTATAGCACATTTATGTTTTAGGGACAGTAAAAATGGTTTTGGAGTGTCTGCAGCTATGGTGTTCACTGTATATACTTCCCTTTTGATAATCACAAATATTGTACTTCTCATTTAGTGGTATTTCCTGTGACACATTTACCCCATGCATTGCCATTTCTCAAATTATTTATTTTTTTAAGTTTAACCATCCCATTCCGAAACAGATTTAGGAGGGAAAAGGGCCCCTGGTTTTGAAACCATTGTTCGGGCCCCATCTAGTTGTACTCTGAGAAGGAATCCCTAAACCTAAACAGCCAGTCCATAAGAACAGCAAGCAGTATGTGAGTATGCAGTAGGTGAATGGGTGGTCACAGAAACCACAGGAGCAGCATCTGAGGTAGTGGGCAGTAGAGTTTAGAACTGGGGCCCATTCGCTCTTAAGCATTGTACATTTCTGCTATTTTTTTAAATCATTTTTTTCAAGTGTTTCTCAGGCTTTCTTTGGGGCTCTTTTCAAGCGCTTTTAAGTTTTTTTTTTTACATTTTTACATGTTTTTTCAAACATTTTCCCAGTGTTTTGAAATAAGTGATTTGCAGGGAAAAAAAACATAATTGACATTCTTTAAATTTTGTAGGTTGTGAGGAGGTGATTGTTGTGTTTCCAGAATGTCTGCTGTGACTTTAGTACTTTTGATCCTGTCGATCACAGTCCTGAAGAGCAGGAGTTGTCAGCGTCGTGAGCGCACATGTTGGGTTCACTCAATTTTGCTGCAAAGGAGGTGGAAGAGACAAATCTCAGGCTCTCTCTGAAGCAGGCAGCATCCTGAAAAATGACAGGATTATATCCGGGTGTCGATAAACACGTAAGTAGTGATATGTGGGGAGGCATCTTTGTGTTATTTTGCACAATGATCCATCCTACAGTGCTGTTGGTACAACATCGTGCAAGCACTTGATCCGGTTGTCTAGTAACAGCTAGTGAAGATGGAGTTATCGAACCTAGTGGACTCTAAGCTATCGACTTCCCGACAGTGTTCAGAAGCCATTAAGAAGGCTAACAGGATGTCAGGTTATATAGCGCCTTGACGTGTGGAGTACAAGTCACAGGATGTTCTGCTGAAGCTTTATAACACACTGGTGAGGCCTCATCTGGAGTCCTGGGTGCAGTTTGGGGCTGCAGGGGATGAGTTATGAGGAAAGTTTTAACAGCTTAATGTCAGCAAAAGTAACGTATTACACATAGTACGTAAAAATGTGACGTTTGAATACACAATGTGTGGTCGGAAAATCAAGAGTCCATCTTATGAGAAGGACTTAGGAGTCGTAGTGGACTCTAAGCTGTCGACTTCCCGACAGTGTTCAGAAGCCATTAAGAAGACTAACAGAATGTCAGGTTATATAGCGCCTTGATGTGTGGAGTACAAAACACAGGAGGCTCTGCTCAACCTTTATAACACACTGGTGAGGCCTCATCTGGAGTACGGGGTGCAGTTTTGGTCTCCAGGCTACAAAAAGGACATAACAGCACAAGAGAAGGTCCAGAGGAGAGCGACTAGGCTGATTTAGGGCTACAGGGGATGAGTTATGAGGATAGAATAAAAGAGCTGAGCGTTTGCAGTTTAAGCAAAAGACGATTAAGATGTGATATGATTGAAGTGTTTAAAATTATGAAGGGAATTAGTCCAGTGGATTGAGACTGTTACAGTCATATGAAAAGTTTGTGAACCCCTCTCAGCCTGCATAATAATTGACTCTCCTTTCGACAAAAGAGATAACCGTGGTATGTCTTTCATTTTCTAGGAACATCTGAGTACTGCGGTGTTTTCCGAACAAAGATTTTTAGTGACGCAGTATTTAGTTGTATGAAATTAAATCAAATGTGAAAAACTGGCTGTGCACAAATGTGTGTCCCCTTGTCATTGTGCTGATCTGAATGCCTGTCACTGCTCAATGCTGATTACTTGGTTAGATGAGCTCGTTAAGCCTTGAACTTCATAGACAGGAGTGTCCAATCATGAGTGGTCAAAGGTATTTAAGGTGGTCAATCGCAAGTAGTGCTTCCTTCCCTTTGACTCTCCTCTGAAGAGTGACAGACAACATGGGATCCTCAAAGCAACTCTCAAAAGATCTGAACACAAAGATTGTTGAGTCTCATGGTTTAGGTGACGGCTACAAAAAGCCATCTCAGAGGTTTAAACTGTCAGTTTCAACTGTAAGGAATGGAATCAGGAAATGGAAGGCCACAGGCACAGTTGATGTTAAACCAACAGGTCTGGAAGGCCAAGTAAAATACAGGAGCAGCATATAAGATGCAGGATTGTGAGAATGGTGACAGACAACCACAGATCACCTCCAAAGTCCTGCAAGAACATCTCGCTGCAGATGGTGTATTTGTACATCGTTCTACAATTCAGAACATCTGTATGGCAGGGTGATGAGAGAGAAGCCCTTTCTGCACTCACACCACAAACAGAGTCGCTTGTTGTATGCCAATGCTCATTTAGACAAGCCAGATTCATTTGGGAACAAAGTGCTTTGGATTAATGAGACACAAATGGAGTTATTTGGTCAGAACAAAAAGAGCTTTGCATGGCAGGAGAAGAACACCGCATTCCAAGAAAAACACCTGCTACCTCCTGTCAAATTTGGTGGAGGTTCCATCATGCTGTTGGGCTGTGTGGCCAGTTCAGGGACTGGGGCCCTTGTTAAAGTCGAGGGTCGGATGAATTCAACCCAATATCAACAGATTCTTCAGGATAATGTTCAAGCATCAGTCACAAAGTTGAAGTTACGCAGGGGTTGGATATTCCAACAAGACAATGACCCAAAACAGAGTTTTGAAATCTACAAAGACATTCATGCAGAGGGAGAAGTGCAATGTTCTGGAATGGCCATCACAGTCCCCTGACTTGAATATCATCGACAATCTATGGGGTGATCTGAAGCAGGCTGTCCATCAAATTGAACTGAACTGGAGAGATTTTGTATGAAGAATGGTCAGAAATACCTCCATCCAGAATCCAGACACTCATCACAGGCTACAGGAGGACCGCGTCGAGAGGCCAAAAGGAGGATCAACTGAGTATTAATGTCATATCTCTGTCGCGGTGCCCACATTTATGCACCTGTCTAATTTTGTTATGATGCATATTGCATATTCTCTGTGAATCCAATAAACTTAATGTCACTGCTGAAATCCTACTGTCTCCATAAGGCATGTCAGATATTAAAAGGAAGTTCAGCCAATGAGAAACAAAAATCCAAAAAATTAAGAGGGGTTCCCAGACTTTTTCATACGACTGTATTTTAAAGAGCACAGAGACACAGTTGGAAATTTGTTAAGAGTAAATTCTGCATTAGGTTTTTCTTTAGCACAAAGAACGATAGACAGTAAGACTTTAGGGACTTACAAAACTCGACTTGGTGTTTTTTTGGAAGAAATAAGTGGATAGGAGTGGTGAGCTTTGTTGGGCTGAATGGCCTGTTCTCGTCTAGAGTGTTCTAATGTTCTAATAGCGATTATCAACTCGAAAGAATTGAACATATGTTGTATTCATATGCATTTATCCCCAGTTTTGGGACACCGGGACCCAGTGATTAGATTAGATAAACTGTATTAATCCCAAGGGGAAATTCATATGCAGGCAGCAGAAACATAATAAACAAGGGTCTAAGAGAAGGTTTGTGGATGTGGTGAGAGAGGACATGCAGGTGATGGGTGTAACAGAACAAGATGAACAGGACAGGAACATATGGAAGAAGATGATCCGCTGCGACATCCCCTAACGGGAGCAGCCGAAAGATGAAGAAGAATGAGATCTAAACTAATCACTGGCTCCCTGTCTCCCAAAACTGTGCAGATTAAATTTACTGTTCAGAAAATGCAGGATTAACCGCATATGAATACAACGTTATGTCCAGTTGTTTTGAGTTGATAACCGCTATGCATTATAGCTTCATCTTCACTAGCTGTCACTAGACAAACTGGCACAGTGTTGCACCAACAGCACTCTTAATTTTTTTTTTTTGGACGATCCACAGTGAGTGTTGTAATTGTTATAGTGTTCATTGTGCATTGTTTGGTGCAGGTACAGAAAGGGGAGATGTTAGAGACCGGCTTGGGACCTCTCGGTTGAATCGGAGTCAGAGAGGGCGTAACTTGTTTGTTTTTGGGAAGCCCTATTTATACATACTGGACATGTTTCATGTGTTGTTCAATATTCTGTTTTGTAAATGGTGTGTGTTTATTTATTCTTTACTTTTTTTTTAAACCTGGTAAAGCCAGTTTAGCATCTTTTGCTGTTGGATCCTATCATAAGCAGCATAACTAGTGCAGGCCGGCGTGCCAGTCCAGTACAGAGCATGTTGGTTTAACTAAATTTGTAAACGTGTACGGTTCTCATAGCCTACAAACAGTAGCAGCACTGCATACTAAGTAAATTTAATTAAAATCTCATGCAAATTACTGGTATTTCTCTTTCTGTTTTTATTTTTTCTTCGATAAATGTTATGCACACAGTGGCCATTTTGTTACATTCTCCTACTGTATGTAGTCATGATTGATTGATAGATAGATAGATACTTTATTAATCCCAAGGGGAAATTTCCATACTCCAGCAGCAGCATACTGATAAAGAACAATATTAAAATTTAAAGAGTGATAACAATGCAGGTATAACAGACAATAACTTTGTATAATCTTAACGTTTACCCCCCGGGTGGAATTGAAGAGTCGCATAGTGTGGGGTCTCCTCAGTCTGTCAGTGGAGCAGGATGGTGACAGCAGTCTGTCACTGAAGCTGCTCCTCTGCCTGGAGATGATCCTGTTCAGTGGATTCTCCATGATTGACAGGAGTCTGCTCAGCGCCCGTCGCTCTGCCACGGATGTCAAACTGTCCAGCTCCGTGCCTACAATAGAGCCTGCCTTCCTCACCAGTTTGTCCAGGTGTGAGGCGTCCCTCTTCTTTATGCTGCCTCCCCAGCACACCACCACGTAGAAGAGGGCGCTCACCACAACCGTCTGATAGAACATCTGCAACATCTTACTGCAGATGTTGAAGGACGCCAGCCTTCTAATGAAGTATAGTCGGCTCTGTCCTCTCTTACACAGAGCATCAGTATTGGCAGTCCAGTCCAGTTTATCATCCAGCTGTACTCCCAGATATTTATAGGTCTGCACCCTCTGCACAGTATCCTCTGATGATCATGGGATCCATGAGGGGCCTGGTCCTCCTAAAATCCACCACCAGCTCCTTGGTTTTGCTGGTGTTCAGGTGTAAGTGGTTTGAGTCGCACCATTTAACAAAGTCCTTGATTAGGTTCCTATACTCCTCCTCCTGCCCACTCCTGATGCAGCCCACCATAGCAGTGTCATCAGTGAACTTTTGCACATAGCAGGACTCCGAGTTGTATTGGAAGTCAATGTATGTTGGCTGAACAGGAAGGAGAAAGTACAATCCCAGGCGCTCCTGTGCTGCTGACCACAATGTCAGACCCGCAGTTCTCGAGACGCACATACTGAGATCTGTCTGTAAGATAGTCCACGATCCATGTCACCAGGTGTGAGTCTACTCCCATCTCTGTCAGCTTGTCCCTAAGGAGCAGAGGTTGGATGGTGTTGAAGGCGCTAGAGAAGTCCAGAAACATAATTCTTACAGCACCACTGCCTCTGTCCAAGTGGGATCAGTGTAGCATGTAGATGATGGCTTCCTCCGCTCCCACGTTCTCCTGGTATGTGAACTGCAGAGGGTCGAGGGCGTGGCGGACCTGTGGCCTCAGGTGGTGAAGCAGCAGCCGCTCCATGGTCTTCATCACATGTGTCATCACAGCCACAGGCCGGAAGTCATTCAGCTCACCAGGACGTGATACCTTTGAGACTGGGGTGATACAAGATGTTTTCCAAAGCCTCGAGACTCTCCCCTGTTCCAGCCTCAGGTTGAAGATGCACTGTAGGGGTCTCCCCAGCTCCAACGCACAGGCCTTCATCAGTCATGGCGATACTCCATCTGGACCCAGTGGGGTTTAATGGGTAGAATCGTTTGAATTCTGTGTGATATGAATTCAAGAAGGTGCTTGAAGCATTCGTTAGGAGCTTTGGGCCATGATGACTCAATGATTCGATTATTTGGTCGCACATTCTTGGTTCAAGTCAGTCGAACAGAACACCTTTGGAACGAAATCTGGGGAGCGCCAGGCTATTGGAGTAAACTGTAGTCACTGCGATAATCATGGATTGTGTGTGGTTTGAAAAGAACGACGACTGAATTCACTGGTCAGCAAGCATTTTGCTACTGGGATTCTTTCACCTGTTCTTTAACAGATTTTACTTACTGACTGCAAATCTGAAAACTGTTTTCGTCTAGCACTCCCATTTTTTTGGTTTTGATGTTGCAGGTGTTGAACAACTAGGGTGACTGGACAGTAAAGATGAATAACCATTTTGATAAATTCCAGTAATTCTACTAGGGATGCCACATGCTACTAACAGATGTGAGTTGTTTACCTTGTCATTATTAATTTTATTTAAAAATGGTTCATTTGTTACTGATTACCAAGTCTTGTATGACTCTTAAGCATAATGACATAACTTAGACTTGACGCTGCAGTAGGTAGTCGGTTTTACTGTTTCCTTAACATTGCATTTCAGAACATTTTGTTCATTAGATTCACCCTTACTCTGAAAATTTTGTTAAGGCGATGGACAGAAACGTCGATGTGTTTCAGCATTTCAGAAATAAGTTTGGTCTCGAGAAATCCCTGAACTGATGCTTGACGAGGAGTTCAAAAGGGAACTGAAGCCAACTGAATCAGCAGCATGGGCATTTGTGCAGGTTGTCCAGAATTTTCTTGGCAGTCACGGAGCAGAGAGTTATGCTGAGCTAGTGGATAACATGCTGGTATCGTCTTCTGGTTTGTTTTCACAATAAACACGGCAAAACAATTTGGGTGGGACAGATTTCAAACTCCGCATATTGTCTTGATATATTGATATTCGAACGTGTCAAAACATCAACGATCAAATCTCAAAAACCTGACGTGCTAGCTTCATTCCGATTTCACATATGAAATCAGTGTACAAAAAACTTAATAAAGAGCTGGTCGGACGTTCCCTGTAGCAAGCAAAAAATATTTTTTTGTAGACCTGTGTTATAAAAGCATGCACGTGGTCAACCACAATAATTCGCTTGCTATTAAGATTCCTGATGCGTGCAAAGAAAATATTTTCCGCACTATTGCAATGCCATTCGCATTCATGTAATTTCGTACCAAATTTCTGAGCCAACCATCTGCATGTTACAGGGGATATCAAAATTCGTCAGGCTAACGTCCGGCATTGGTGACCACAAGCTTCATCTTCCTGCCCTTGTCTTTTAGGCTGTAATCCAACATAGTCTGTAGATTTTGTAGCCAATTGGGTTCAAGGTTTGCCATGTTCAGAAGTGCGTCTCTGCACACCAGAATTATAAAAAGCTTTCATTTAACTCTTTGAGGGGTTTCCAAAAAAAAAAAAGCGCACAAAGCAATGGCTTCACACTTAAACAAACATAACAAGTCTGTCACTGCGTGTCGTGGCTGCTGTTGCTGCCTATTTGCGGTTTCTGGCGGATCAGTGGCCAGTAGCAGGAATGTGCAGTTACCTGGCTGTCTTCGTGCGGCGGGTGGATGGTGGTGGCATTTGCACTGCGACGCAATCTGGTTTACACCTCTTGTCCTTGTAAGTGGTGGTCCTCCCAGGTGAACATTGCCATAAGCACATCAGCTATGCAGGCGTGTTCAGCATCGCGATCTGCTGGGGACCGTTCAGCTGATGGCAGTCCCTCATTTTCGATCTTCATCTCCAGATCACTTGCATTAAAATCAGAGTCTGACAAGTCCAGTTCTGCAATAAGACACAAAACGTCGTACACGTGGTAGTTTGTTTTGTGCATTGGCCTTGATCTTGATTGTGATAGGAGTTTGTCCAACCAGTCTACATGTGTTTTGTGGACTTGGAAAAGGTGTTCGACCGTGTCCCTCGGGGAATCCTGTGGGGGTGCTCGGGAGTATGGGGTACCGGACCCCCGATAAGGGCTGTTCGGTCCCTGTACAACCGGTGTCAGAGCCTGGTCCGCATTGCCGGCAGTAAGTCGAACACGTATCCAGTGAGAGTTGGACTCTGTCAGGGCTTCCCTTTGTCACCGATTCTGTTCATAACTTTTATGGACAGAATTTCTAGGTGTAGTCAGGGTGTTGAGGGGGTCCGGTTTGGTGGACTCCAGATTGGGTCACTGCTTTTTGCAGATGATGTTGTCCTGTTTGCTTCATCAGGCTGTGATCTTCAGCTCTCTCTGAATCGGTTTGCAGCTGAGTGTGAAGCGGCTGGGATGAGAATCAGCACCTCCAAATCCGAGATCATGGTCTTCAGCCGGAAAAGGGTGGAGTGCCCTCTCATGGTTGGGAGCGAGATCCTGCCCCAAGTGAAGGAGTTCAAGTATCTCGGGGTCTTGTTCACAAGTGAGAGAAGAATGGAGCGTGAGATCGACAGGCGGATTGGTGCGCCGTCCACAGTGATGCTGGCTCTGCATCGGTCTGTCGTGGTGAAAAAGAAGCTGAGCCGTAAGGCAAAGCTCTCAATTTATCGGTTGATCTACGTTCCTACCCTCACCTATGGTCATGAGTTATGGGTAGTGACCGAAAGAACGAGATCGCGAATACAAGCGGCTGAAATGAGTTTCCTCCACAGGGTGTCTGGGCTTTCCCTTAAAGATAGGGTGAGAAGAGCAGAGTAGAGCCGCTGCTCCTCCTCATCGAGAGGAGTCAGATGAGGTGGCTTGGGCATCTGATCAGGATGCCTCCTGGACGCCTCCCTGGTGAGGTGTTCCTGGCACGTACAGCCGGGAAGAGGCCCCAGGGAAGACCCAGGACATGCTGGAGGGACTGTGTCTCCCGGCTAGCCTGGGAATGCCTCGGGATTCCCCCGGAAGAGTAGAAGAAGTGGCCAGGGAGAGGGAAGTCTGGGCATCTCTGCTCAAGCTGCTGCCCCCCGCGACCCGACCCCGGATAAGCGGAAGAGAATGGATGGATGGATGGCATTCGCCTTGATCTCTCGCTGGATGTCGATGCCATTTTACTCTTCTGCATGCGCAGTTAATCGAGATCACATCAGCAAACCTAACTTTTTCCTGCTAGCAAAGAGAGTCAAACTAAAATGGAAAGGTGAGCGTTGTCATCATTTACAGCTGATTACCATCCTCTATCCCTGAATTTTGACAAAAGTCGACTTCTGCCCTGAAAGAGTTAAGGGATTGTGGCCTTTCAGTTAACTTGAACAAGTCCAGCCAATCTTTGGTGAAACTCTCATTATAAAGGTGTTCATTCACAGAACTGGTCCGTCCATGATGCCCCATTGTCTTTACACTCTAAGGACTGTAGTATGTTGTACATTTGAGAGGCTCGTTGCAGTGTGTACCCGCTTAGCTGATGGAGCGCTGCTGCTGTTATTATTAAAGTACTGTAGATCTAAACTATAAAGCTGATAGCAGTTGGTTCCATTGTGGTCCTGCAAAGTAAAGATTCCACAATACTTTGAACATCATTTTAAAAATAGCAGCAGAGCTTGCTTCCAGAATATGTATCCAGTCCAACTAATGTTTAGTTATGTTTGACGATGGCACCAGTTTAAAAATGTGCACCACCTGCCTGTGACAAATACATTCTTGTTGTCGCCAGCGTTTTCCCGTAGTTAAAGCAAAATCTGTTTCAAAGGAGGTGTATTAAGTAAGAAATTTTGCAGTGGAATATTTAATGTCTAACGGAAACCTTTGGCCTTTTCAACTTTGTCAAGGCTGTGTTTAAAACTTTTTTAGTTTAGCTAAATCCAGAGAAACTTGCCTTTGCCTTAAAAGGAGTTTGTTTCTCTGTTCAAGAATTCAGAAATAATTACATTTTGCAGATGATTATTTATGGAGTTTTTTGGGTGTTTTTTTTTAATTTTTGTTATAAAAAAAATATTTTGGCTTCAACAACAACAACATTTATTTTTATAGCACATTTTCATACAAAAAATGTAGCTCAAAGTGCTTTCCATAATGAAGAAAAGAAAAATAAAAGACACAGTAAGAAAATTAAGTCAACATTAATTAACATAGAATAAGAGTAAGGTCTGATGGCCAGGGCGGACAGATAATACAAAAAAAAAACAAACTCCAGACGGCTGTAGAAAAAAATAAAATCTGCAGGGATTCCATACCATGAGACCACCCAGTCCCCTCGGGTTTAACAAGAAAGCCCAATAAGTGACTGGTGCAAGTTGTCATGTAAAAATGCTTTGGTGGCACTTTCACAATTACAACTTTTACAATTACAACTTATTTTTTGTATAGCGGCCTTCACTGAGTGCAGATACAAAGCGCTCTGAACAACTTCCAGTTAAAAATACAAGAACAGATTTGTAGTAATTACTAAATACACAACTGGCACACATAGTATAAATGCAGATGTGTTAAAGCGCACATAGAACAAGGCAGGTACTGATTAAACATAAGTGGAAACCAATCGTATCTGTTGTCAAGCTTGGGTCTCAAAGAGAGGATTTCCAAGGAGTAGAAACTTTATTGCTGTCCAGGCAGATACAAACACAAGTCTCTTTCAGAACCGATCCAGCCACACAAGGAACAGATGTTAAACTTGACGCCTCTGCCCCAACTCCTGGTCAAAAGAACACAAATCCTTCTTCTTGAAGGGTGTACAGCGGCTCGGAAGCAGCAACCGGAGCAGAGGGAGTTTGGGGGAAGAGAGACAGGAGAGTGAGACCTCAGGATGACCACGGCTCGGTCTTTTAAATATGCGAAGCCCCTCGCACAGCAAGACAGCAGCTGATCCCACAAGGAGGAGATGTAAGAGTGTGTTTGTTTCCCATTGGAAAAACTGTTTAAGAGGGGGTTTCTGAAGGACGGCCACATCACCCTGCAGCAGTGGTCACACTGTCTGTTAATTAATTGAAGAACTATGGCCAGGTCACATTAACAAAGAAAGTCAACAGAGTCCTGGAGACCTCAGCCTACTGGTCGCCTGCCTGCCCCTGAGTTTTGTATAATGGAGTCTGTCCATGCTGTCCAGTCTGATGAGATAATCTTTCCATCTGATGATTCCAGCACTCCTTTATCCAAGATGACATTTCCATATCCAGGAGAGCAGGCTGGTAAGACAGCAGTGGCACTAAGTGCCACATCCAGATACCAAAAAGAACAGAATAGAGAAGGGTTAGTAATGGTTTAAAAATATTGTATTACTTATATTTATGTACAAATGACGAAAAAACAGAAATGCTGTGTGCACAGGTAATGAGCAGCTCTAGTTGGGATATGCCAGATTAAAGTGGTGACTGTTCAGCTTGGATTTAAAAGTTGGGACTGAAGGGGCATCTCATATATTAGCAGGCAGATCATTCCACAGTTTTGGCGCCCTGTAACTAAAAGCTCCACTTCCAACTAGTATTTTATTAATCAATGGAATATAAGTAGACTGGCATCTTGAGATCTCAATGTGCACTCAGGTTTATAATTGTAAGTTCAGATAAAGTAAGTGGGGCCTTGACCATTTAAGACTTAATAAGTTAATAAAAGGAATTTGAAATCTGCCTTACACTTACCTGACAGCCAGTGTAAGGACTTGAGGACTGAAGTTACGTGTTTGTACTTTCTAGTTCTTGTAATGATTCTTGTAGCAACATTTTGAATTAACTGAAGCTGAATAAAGAGCAATCTGAACAGCCAGTGAATAACACATTGCAGTAGTCAATCCTACTAGAAATAAATGCATGAATTCATTTCTCAGTATCTTGCATATTTAGAAAACATTTTAATCTTTCAAAATTTTTAAGATGGAAAAACTATTTTGGATAGTATATTTTAAACGACGCACTAGCGTCAAAGATAGCACCTAAACTTCCTCCCCCACACTATGCGACTCTTCAGTTCCATCCGGGGGAGTAAATGCTAACATTACTCAAAGTTATTGTCTGCTTTTACATGCATTTTTATTTCTATTTAATTTAATATTGTTTTTTGGATCAGTATACTGCTGCTGGATTTTGTGAATTTCCCCTTGGGATTAATAAAGTATCCTATCCTATCCTATCCTATCCTATCCTATCCTATCCTAACTGTGTGCTGATTGACTAAAGCCGCTTTTCCACTGCATAGTACGGCACGACACGGTTCAGTACAGCTCACCTTGATTCGGCTCAGTTCAGCTCGGTTTGCGTTTCGACTGCAGTTTAGTACCGCTTTAGATTGGGCGGGATTATTCACGTGTCGTTATAGTTGCGCCGCCTCTACTGCCGTGACACCGTGGAACTTTTACAACAACACGCAGACAACGACAACACTTTAGCTCGATGACCCGCAAGGTTAAGCATCTAAAAAAAGCACATCACTAGCTAACTTTTATCACTGTTGCAAAGCATAAAATGAACTTAACTGCCAGTGTAACATTAAAATGCTGATTCTGTATATTACAGATCTTCCACATTTTGCAAAAAAGTCGCCGCAACAGACCATCTGTTTGGACATTTAACCGTGCTTCAGAGTGGTGGGATGTGATTGTTCCCGGTTTTACAAACACTCAGTGGCTGGAGAACTTTCGAAACTTCCGCGTGTCTGTACCTTTAGAGAAAAGAATAGCCAGTGACGCAGTAATGACGATTTTCTCCGGCCAATCAGTGACCAGCAGAGTTTACACGTCACATTTTGGTAACGGTTCGGCACGCTTGGAACCTCGGCTGAGGTGGTACTAAAAAAAGGACCAGGTACCAGGTACTGTTCCCAGTGGAAAGCCCCGCAAAAGTGAGCTGAACTGAACCGTGTCGTGCCGTACTATGCAGTGGAAAAGCGGCTTAAAACTAATGGTGATTCTAGCAGAGTTACAGTCACAAAATATTGTTGTGATCAGCATGATTACCTCCTTTAACTCACTGACACAATTAATTAAGGACAGCACTGGAGAAACATCATTTGGCCTAAAATGGAGGTATTATTGGGTGTCACCTGCATTCAAATGAAAATTATTTTTTTTATTTTCTAAATGATTGTTCCAAATGGAATCATGTAACTGTCCAGAGATCTACGATTTGCTAGAATTCATCCAAGCTTGCAGGCTAGTAATTGAAGACAACAAAGCCAAACAGAATAAATTTGGCAATGGGCCGTTCAGGTCATAGTAAGCTGATACAGATCAATATAAAGATAAAGATACAGATAAATACATATGTGGTGCTTATTATGAGCTTCTTGTGTTGGTGCTGCGAATGGCATCTTTGTGTGTTGTTTTCCACTGATAATAGCTTTACACGGGTTATTGACATTCACTTGTTTTGTCTTTGGCCAGATTTGATTGTAATAGTGTGAAATAAAGGTGATTAGATAGATAGATGTATACTTTATTTATCCCAAAGGGGAAATTCGCATACTCCAGCAGCCGCATACTGATAAAAATAATATTAATTAAAGAGCAATTAAAAAAAAAAAAAGCAGTGCAAGTTAAAAAATGCAAGGTGGAGAGTGCAAGGCAGGTATACCAGTCTATAATCTTGTATAATATTAACGTTTACCCCCCGGGTGGAATTGAAGAGTCGCATAGTGTGGGGTCTGCTCAGTCTGTCAGTGGAGCAGGATGGTGACAGCAGTCTGTCACTGAAGCTGCTCCTCTGTCTGGAGATGATCCTGTTCAGTGGATGCAGTGGATTCTCCATGATTGACAGGAGTCTGCTCAGCGCCCGTCGCTCTGCCACGGATGTCAAATTGTCCAGCTCCGTGCCTACAATAGAGCCTGCCTTCCTCGCCAGTTTGTCCAGGTGTGAGGCGTCCCTCTTCTTTATGCTGCCTCCCCAGCACACCACCACGTAGAAGAAGTCGCTCGCCACAACTGTCTGATAGAATATCTGCAGCATCTTATTGCAGATGTTGAAGGACGCCAGCCTTCTAAGGAAGTATAGTCGGTTCTGTCCTCTCTTGCACAGAACATCAGTGTTGGCAGTCCAGTCCAGTTTATCATTCAGCTGCACTCCCAGGTATTTATAGGTCTGCACCCTCTGCACAGTCACCTCTGATGATCATGGGGTCCTAAAATCCACCACCAGCTCCTTGGTTTTGCTGGTGTTCAGGTGTAGGTGGTTTGAGTCGCACCGTTTAACAAAGTCCTTGATTAGGTTCCTATACTCCTCCTCCTGCCCACTCCTGATGCAGCCCACCATAGCAGTGTCGTCAGTGAACTTTTGCACGTGGCAGGACTCTGAGTTGTATTAGAAGTCCGATGTATGTTGGCTGAACAGGACCAGAGAAAGTCCAGTCCCCTGTGGCGCTCCTGTGCTGCTGACCACAATGTCAGACCTGCAGTTCCCGAGACGCACATACTGAGGTCTGTCTGTAAGATAGTCCACGATCCATGCCACCAGGTATGATGGTGCGTCTGGTTGGAACAAAAAAGCTGCAGCCCCAGGGGGTCCCCAGGATCGAGTTTGGGAACCACCACACTAGATTATGTGAGAGCCCTCTGGTCCTGTGTTAGTTTCCATAGATGCCCTTCCCATTAAAAAATTCATTCTCCATGAAAACAAGAAATTAAATTTTTTTTCTCAGTTCTCACTGCAAACCACATGGTGTAAGTAGCATGTTAAAAAAGAAATATCATCTTTGTTTGGCATTGCATATTTGCATCACTGATCCCTCTACCTTTATTTCCTATTTCAGGTTGCTCCTATTGTTCTGTGTCTTTAACAGTTGCTCACATTACTGTCTCCATCCACTTTTATTATTCCTCATTTTGCAAGATGTTTCCATTCCTGTCCTTACTTACACAGACCCTTTTCAGATCTTGTGGTTGTCCAACGTAGCTTGTGATGTTTCTTTTTATTGCAAAGAAATAAAACTTTCTAATTTTGCCAGTGCTGTGCTGTTGCTGATTCATTGTCAAGATTTCTGTGGGATTTATTGAGTTGAAGGTTGGAAGCCGTTAAAGTGTAACTTGTACTATTCACTTGTGTAGGCTTTTACACACGTAAAAGATACATAATTTGAATATTTTGTGTCCTTTGCATAATGTGAACAATTTCTACAAGACCATGCATAATCAGATCCATCCTATGTTTATTTATTATTTTATGAATGGTGTTGTGTGTCTGCTGTTCTGCATTTAAAGCCTTGACCTCCTCTTTCCAGTGCCACAGCCTTATTGTCATACTGCCTGGTATGAAAGAGCAGCAGTCTATTTTGGACTTTGCTGCATGACTTTCCTTGTTTGGTTCTGTTGATCTCCGCTTTTGTTGTTCAGCTTCTTCCCTTTGTTTGTCTGCCTTTGGTAGCCTGCAAATGTCACATACTATCAGGGCTTTAAAATCCTTCGCTGTTACATACCGTTATGTCCAAAAAGGAAGAACAAAGAAGAGCAGCACTTTACTCCGCACACCCTTATATTACCAGATATTCTGATTTACTTTATTGTTTAGTAAGATACTTGGAAACAAGCAGTGAAGGTTTTGTTTATATAAAACGGCTTATGGTGCTTTTCCTGAGGCTTCTTCCCTAATGCTTCAGATTTTTGCAAAGCGTAAAGTACTCTCAAACCCATTTAATCTAGTCGAGGGTCACAGAGGGCCTGAGCTAATCTGAGCAGCATCGAGCAGAAGGGTGAAACCAGCCATAGACAGGGCGCTGCTCCATCCGATGTCCCACTTTCTCTCACTGGGTTCATTTTGAATTACCATTCAACCAATCCAGCTTTTCCTTTGGTATGTGGGAGGAAAACTGGAGTACCCAGAGGGAAAAACAGACAATGTGCAGCCTCTACATAGACGATCATTGGCATGGGATTTGATCCCAGGATAATCGATATTTGAGGTGTGTGTGTGTATATATATATATATATATATATATATATATATATATATATATATATATATATATATATATATATATATATATATATATATATATATATATATATATATCCATATAATCCACATCTTCCTGTCCTTTCATCTTGCTCTGTTATACCCATCACCTGCATGTCCTCTCTCACCAAATCCATAAACCTCATCTTCCCTGGCAGCTCTATTCTTAGCAGCACCCTTCTCCCAATATACTCAGCATCTCTCCACTGCACATGTCCAAAACAATGCAATCTCGCCTCTCTGACTGTCTCCCAACCGTCCAACCTGAGCTGACCCTCATAATGTTCTCATTCCTAATCCTGTCCATCCTCGTCACACCCAATGCAAGTCTTAGAACTGGAAGTGGCAGAGTTAAAGATGCTGTCTCCTGCTTTCTGGTCAGTGCCACCGTCTCCAGCCCATATAACATAGCTGATCTCACTACTGTCCTGTAGACTTTCCCTGTCACTCTTGCTGATGCCCGTTTGTTACAGATCACTCCTCACACTTTTCTCCATCCACTCCACCCTCCCTACACTCTCTTCTTCACTTCTCTTCCACAGTCCCCATTCCTCTGTACTGTTGATCCCAAGTATTTAAACTCATCCTCCTTCGCCAGCTCTACTCCCTGCATCCTCACCATTCCACTGACCTTCCTCTCATTCACACACATGTATTCTGTCTTGGTTGTCCTACAGACCTTCATTCATCTCCTCTCTAGAGCAGATCTCCACCTCTCCAGGGTCTCCTCAACCTGCTCCCTACTCTCACTACAGATCGCAATGTCATCAGCAAACAATATTGTCCATGGGGACTCTTGTCTAATCTCGTCTGTCAACCTGTCCATCACCATTGCAAATAAGAAAGGGCTCAGAGCCGATCCCTGATGTAATGCCACCTCCACGTTGAATGTATCCGTCACTCCTATCGCAGACCTCACAGTGATCACACTTCCCTCGTACATATCCTGTACCACTCTTACGTACTTCTCTGCCGCTCCTGACGTCCTCATACAATACCACAACTCCCCTCAAGACACCCTGTCATATGCTTTCTCCAGGTCCACAAAGATTCAATGCAACTCCTACTGACCTTCTCTATACTTCTCCGTCAACACCCTCAGTGCAAACATCACATCTGTTGTGCTACTGGACACACGTTTAACTGGGACGCTGTGAAAGTAAAATTCAGGGCCGGTACTAAAAGTGTCAGAGAGCTGGCCGAGTCATGGCTTTCTAATGAAAACGCCATTAACAGACACTTGGACTTGATCCCACAATTTCAAGAGCTCTCCATAACACAGGCCTCTATGGGTGAGTAGAAAGAAAGAAGCCATTCCTTAAGAAGGTCCACATAAAATACATGGTATTTGCTACAGTGTGTGGCCTAAAACTAACACTGCCCATTCTCAAGAAGTACCATACCTATGGTGAAATACTGTATGTTGGTGACCACATCATGCCATGGGGATGCTTTTCATGTGCTGGGACTGCGAATCTTGTCAGAGTTGAAGGGACAGTGTATGGGCACAGATACCGCACAATATTGCTGGAGCACTTGTTCCAGTCTACTATGAACCTGCAGCTCGGGAGAAGAGTCATCTTTCAACATGACAATGACCCTAAGCATAAAGCCAAAGCGATACTGGAAGATCTCAGAAACAGAAAGGTGAAAGTTTTAGAATGGCTGAGTCAAAGCCCCGATCTGAACCTTACTGTTAATCTGTGGCACTATTTGAAAACTGCTGTCCAGAGGCGCCATCCCGTCCCATCCACCTAAAGGGTCTCGGTCAATTCTACCAAGGAGAATGGGAGAAGAATCACTCCTGAACAAATGTATAAAACTGGGACATTCTTACATACCCAAAAAAATGAAGGCTGTTACTTCAACAGAGGGGGTCTTGACAGAGTATGAAAGTGGAGGGCTTGAATACTTAGGCAAACACTAAATTTGAATTCTTCAGTTAAATATCTGCAGAAAATGCTTTATTTATTGTTACAGCACAGAAGTTCACATTAAAATTACCGAATGGATAAATATGTGTAAAAAAAAAAAATAAATAAATGTGTGACTTTCAAGGGGCTTGAATACTTTTGCACACCACTGTAGTTCATGTCTGATATTCTGATGGCTCTGAAAGCCTGTAAATGACTTCCTTAATGGGGCAGTTCAATCCTTGCCAGAAGTCCGGTCCCAAATGAATCTTTTTTTTTTTTATTGAAAGAAGATTTAAATAGAGGAGGACGCAGAAGAGGTGGGCAGGAAGTGTCCTGACAGGAACTGATGTCCGTAGTTTTCTGGTAAGGAAATGGAAACTTAATGGCTGTATCAAACCAAAAACCTTCCTGTATTTTTCAATGAACCCAGACCTGTGAGACACTCCCGATATTCACGTACATGACATGCGATAGTTATCTAATATTTGTTGTGAAGGCTAGAGGGCACCAGAGAGCCCCAAACATGAGTACACAAGACAGTCCTGTGTTCAAACAAAGAGTGTTTTATTACATAAACACCTTATTTACAGAAGCGCAAAACACAAGTCGTCTCTCCATCTCTCTCACCACCGCACTGCTCTCCTCCAGTTGAGTGTTCCTTTCTCCACCCAGCTCTGACAAGACAAGTCTCGCCTGGGCAAGACAGTGTGGTCTCTTTTATTGAGGACCCGGGAGTACTTCAGGTGCCAGAGCTGTGCCCCATTGGGAGCACTTCCAGGTCACAGTGAAGACCCACATAACAGGGAGTACATCTCCTTGCAGCGCCTTCTTGCAGTACCCACGGACCACAGCAGGGCTGCGTTGCCAGACTACAATTCTCACCATGCCCTACTGCGTCCTGAACGCCGCTGCCACCCAGTGATTGGGGGGTAGTTTTGGATATAAACACCCCCCCCAGAGATGGTCCTTATCTGTCCTCTTCTTCGATCCCCGCCAGGGATGGTGCTACATATGTGTTCAGTCAGGACACCTGGCCGGTTCACTTGGGGCTTCCTGCATGGGTAAGGAACCATCTTCTCTGCTGGTTGGGATGTCTGTCCATCCATTTAGGGAGCCTTGTCTGGGTACGACATCTTTCCCTCTCTCGGCCGGGATTCCTTTCTGTCCATTCGGGACCTCCCGTACGGGTAAGGTATCTTTCCGTCACCTTGTTGGGGTGCCCATCCATACCATGTGCTACCTACATTCTATATGCATGTACTGTAGGTGTGTATGTACATTGGGATTCTTGCCCATTTTTATTTTTGGTTGAGCTTCAGTCACATGATACAGTTGGGTATTTGAATTAATGGGCAGGTCTACTTAAGTGGCCCCTGAATGTGTATACAGTGGACCCTTGACTTAAGAACTCAATTCATTCGCGAGGGCTCATTGTAACTCAAGTTGGTTGTAAGTCAAGACTATTTTTCCCATAAGAAATAATGGAAATACCCATAATGCGCTCCGAACCTCCCACAGCAACACTTACTTAACCTTTTCATAATAAAAAAGGGTTATATAATGTGCATAATTTACCAAAACACCAATAATTTTTCTAATGTACTAACCAAAAAGTTCTGAAAAGTGAGTAGCCTACCAGAAACAACAATTTCATACTGTACTCACCATTTAATTTGACATCTTTGGGCTGCAGGAAGGGAGGAGGAGGAGAATGAAACGGAAGGTGGTTATTGTTTAGAAGGAGCCTCCATATGCAGATCTTTTCTTTATAAAATTGTCGAGATGGTGGATTTCAACATGTTGTACATATTAGTGAGATCGGTCACACGAACACCACTCTCATATTTCCGCACAATTTCCTTCTTCGTTTCGATTGTGGTCGCTGTTTCTCAAGTTAATAATGACAGTAGTTGAGCACTCAGTTCAGAGCTGGTCATGTTGTGAACTGCTGTAATAAGACACTCCAAAGCAAGCCGGTGCTGACTCAGCCTGATGACATCATCATGTGCCGTGCCAGCCCGCTAGCTAACATCCCTTAACAATCGCTTTCTTTACCTTCGTTACCTTCTCTTCCTTCCTTAGCAATTATGCGTCTTGCTTGCCATGGTCTTAGTGAATTATATATATAGATAAATCACTGCACTGACCGAAATTACGTCCACAAACACATGTATCTGGGCTCCGACTGACGCTTACGAACGCTCTCGGCTGTTTGTTTACAATCGCACAAGCGGATACACGTGACCTCTTCCGGGTCGTAACGCAAGATGTTGGTCGTAAATCAAAACAAAAATTTTGGTCGTAAATCAAGTTGTTCGCATGTCTGGCCGGTCGTATAGCAAGGGTCGACTGTACAGTGGAACCTCGGGTCACGACCGTAATTCCTTCCAAAACTCTGGTCGCAACCCAATTTGGTCGTGACCCGAACTAATTTCCCCCGATAGGATTGTATGTAAATGCAAATAATCCGTTCCAGACCATAGAAACTGTATGTAAATATTTTTTTTTTAAGATTTTCAAGCACAAAAATAGTTAATTATGCCACAGAATGCACAGCGTAATAGTAAACTAAATGTAAAAACATTGAATAACACTAAGAAAACCTTGAAGAGAGAAAACTAACATTGCGGGAGTTCACGCTATAGCCTTACGAACCGTTCGCTGTAAACACTTTTTTTTTAATGAGTTTTAAGCACAGGGAAAAAAATGAAAATCCTTAATTTATACAAAAACTAACCATAAACAACCAAGAAAACTAACCTTGCATGAGTCGAGTTCTGGCATGAAGGAAGTGAGGAGGAAGAACTAGCCACTCATAGAAGGATAGTTTTGCAGCAAATCGCCACAAATCTTTCTCGCATAACATCGCCTCGCTTACGCTATCCCCTGCAAGTTGCTTCTCGCTCAGCCACACTAGCAACAGTTCTTTCAGCACTTGAGGCCTCTGCTTGGTTAACACTGTAACTCCTTTTGCAACGTCAGCTACTTTAATGGCCTCTTTCTGCTTTAGAACAGTCAAAATCGTAGAATTTGTCGTCTTGTACTCGGCTGCAAGATCAGTAACACGAACGACGCGCTCATACTTTTCAATAATTTCTTTCTTTAATTCGATTTCATTTTTCTTCGAACCTTTCTTCTCACCAACACTCTTCACTTGCTTAGAAGCCATGGTTAATTGCAAAACGAATGCAAAAGCACACGAAATAAGAGCACAAAGAGTTCACAGCGAAATACGCACGCCTGACTGAGACCAATGTACAGGAGAGACTGAACGCGGAAATCATCGGCGTGCTGAACCGGAAGGGAAACTGGCTTGTTCGTCACCCGAGTGTGTGGTCGTGAACAGATGCAACAGTTTGTCGAACTTTTTGGTCGTAACCCGATTTGTACGTGTTCCGAGATCTTCCACTGTATCTATTTATGTGTGTGTGTGTGTGTGTGTTTTATTGTAGTAGTTACAAAAACAAAAAATACCTGGTGTGGGATTCAAATCAAGATACTAGACCTGTAAGGGAACGGTGCTAATTAAAGTGCCAGCATGTCACCCTTTTACAATGCATTGGCAGTTAATGTCCTGGGTTTTTTATAGGCTAAACGTTAGACATTTACGTTACAGAAATATTACAGTAATTTTGTTTTTATTATGTTACAGGGCAGTTTCCTCTAACTGGTAAGGTATGTCATATGAAAAGAGTCCCCTCAAGACTGCTGCTGTCATGTTTAATGCATGCCTGGAAAGAGAGCGCTATTTGTTTTGGCCTTTTCTGTGTGCATGTAGTGAATGTTTTATGTTCTGTGCAAATCGTGGCTGACGTGTGTGTGTATGTGTTTATTAAGTTCTCTTTATGCTAAAGGCAATCATGTATGTGTGTTTATAATAACTCTCAAAAGTAGGGTGCATGTAAACATTTTATTCCACCTGTAACATTTGACTGCGGTGCGCTGGCACCCTGCCTGGGGTTTGTTTCCTGCCTTGTGCCCTGTGTTGGCTGGGGTTGGCTCCAGCAGACCCCTGTGACCCTGTATTAGGATGTAGCGGGTTGGATAATGGATGGATGGATTTACAGGAATGTCTCAACCTGTTCAAAATCATGTTCATATGACCCTGTAATTAGGATATTTACGGGTTGGATAATGGATGGATGGATGTAACATTTGAATGAGTCCTCAGGTGGATTTGTTTTTTTAATATAGAATTGCCATTTCTTTAATACATTGAATATGGGGCCGAAAATGCAAGCCTGTGGTCTAAAATGTGTGTTATGTGTCTGCTGTTTACTTTGTGTATCTTAAGACTAGGATAGACCAGCCGAATATGTTAAAATATAAATTTGTGTCCATCCTTTTTTGGTCTATGAATGTGTGTGTTTTTTTGTTTTTTAAATTCTTATTCAATTTAGGCTCACTGTCCTATCGGCAGAACCAATCCTGGGCAGGATGCAATTCCATCTCTAGTTTGGCTTACATAGACACGCTCATACGTGGCCATTTTAAATTGGTCTATTAACCACCTACGTGGGGGGCACGGTGGCGCAGTGGGTAGCGCTGCTGCCTCACAGTAAGGAGACCTGGGTTCGCTTCCCGGGTCCTCCCTGTGTAGAGTTGGCATGTTCTCCCCGTGTCTGTGTGGGTTTCCTCCCACAGTCCAAAGACATGCAGGTTAGGTGCATTGGCGATCCTAAATTGTCCCTAGTGTATGCTTGGTGTGGGTGTGTGTGTGTGTGTGTGCCCTGCAGTGGGCTGGCTCCCTGCCCAGGATTTGTTCCTGCCTTGTGCCCTGTGCTGGCTGGGATTGGCTCCAGCAGACCCCCGTGACCCTTAGTTAGGATATAGCGGGTTGGATAATGGATGGATGGATGGATACATACAATTACATGGGCTTGCACCCCAGCCACCAGTCACCTGCCTGACTCGTGCCTCTCGCTGCCTTTCCTCATTGCCTACATGGACCACAACGAGTCCGGCTCCCATCTCCCATGGATTTACAGGAATGTCTCAACCTGTTCGCCATCATGTTCAACACACAAAAACCAACGAGTAACCGTGGATAATGACTGACTGACCACCTACGTAGTTGGGATGGTTGAGTCGCAGTGCCCGGATAAAAACCCACATGAACAAAGCATGAGCATGAAGGTTCCAGTTTTATTCCTTAAAATTAGAGAATGTTCAATAATGTTTTAAAGAAAAGTTGCTTTCTCTTGTCTGATTTAAGATCATTCAGTATGGCGAAAAATAACATAAGATGCACTTTTAGTGATATTTCCTACATTTGTCGATAGTTGATTTATTGATATTGTAGTGCTTTCCTACGAAGACAGTTGTTTCTTATGTGTGTTTTTTGATCAATACAACTTCTGATCCAGTCATTCTTTCAGCACTTTGTTGCATAATGCTTTCAAGGAGAACACTGCAGTTATGTGATAGTGGAACAGGTCAGGTCAGGTTGGGGAGCATGCACTGGTATAGTGTGTTGCTGCACCCACCACATAACGAAACCGCTCGGGATCCCAGTTGACAACCCAGCAGGCAGACACATAGTCCAGTCCCACTTGCCTGAAATGTTACATGGGTGTCCCCTTGCCTTGGTTTAGTCGCTCAGGTCCTCACCAATGAGGACCCTGTGAGCCAGGATCACCCTCGGGGCCATAGTGCCATAACTGATGCTCCCTCAATGTGCAGGTAATGTGCCTCATTCGTGACTCCATGAGCAACACAAAGTCAAACCAGCGGGACCCAAGGATTCTCTGAAGAGACACAGCACCAAAGGAGTCCAGTCTTCATCTCAGGTCACTGGGTAGCGTCCATGTCTCGCGACCATATAGCAAAACGGGAAGCACCAGGAGTGAAACAGGTAACATTTTGAAACACCTGTTTAACATTCTTTTAACATTAACAAGTGGTTAACTGTCAAAGAATGAAAATGTACTGAATACTTACTGTATAACTGTTTGATTCCAAAACAACAAGATCCACTAGTTCAGAGAGGAGACAGAAAACATACTTAACTCCACTTCACCATTCGTTGTTGTTGTTTTAATGGTTCTTTAAAATTTGACGCTCTACCGGTTTATTTTACCCTAGGATGAAGCACAGAACTGTAGGCGTAAATTAAATTATTACAGGCAAAAGCGTCTGATTGATCAATTCAATCCTAACTGAATTTGTCATTTGAAATAGGACAAGAAAGCAATGTGAGAACTTATAAAGCATTCATTTTATTTTCTTGATCTGATTATTTCTCATTTTCTTAGTTTTGATGATACATAGCTTAAATGACTAGTTACTGGACTTATGATCTGATCAGATGTTCAAAACTGGTTTTGCTCTTCAATTACAGGAACTGCTGATGTGGCTCAGCGCAGTCCCCTTGCTTGCTGGTTTAGTGCTATGATTTACTGCTTTGGTGGCGCCATGCTGTCGAGTCTTCTCTTGGCTGAGCCACTAATAGCACCTCTTTCCAACAATACCAATATATTTCTTGCATCATTCATCTGGTAAGTGTTCATCTTTGTGAACTGATAAAAGACTTAATTGATTAAAGGTTATTGTGGCCACCACAAGTCATATCCTGAATAGTGTGAAGATGCTATTATTCCTTCAACATATTGCTGACTTCACAATTTCTTCAATCCATTTTTGTCTTCTTTAAATTGGTTGCCATCCATTTACATTTTAGTTTGGTTAAGGGTGAACAATTTTAGACTTTTTTTTCTGGCTTTACCATCTCTCTCTCTCTCCATCTCCCTCCCTCTAATATATAATCACAGTGCATCACATTTCCACATTTTGTTATGTTACAGCCTTATTCCAAAATGGATTAAATTCATTTTTGTCCTCGGAATTCTACACACAACAGCCCATAATGACAACGTGAAAAAAGTTTACTTGAGGTTTTTGCAAATTTATTAAAAATAAAAAAAACTGAGAAATCACTTAAGTGCATAAGTATTCACAGCCTTTGCTCAATACTTTGTTGATGCACCTTTGGCAGCAATTCCAGCCTCAAGTCTTTTTGAATATGATGCCACAAGCTTGGCACACCTATGCTTGGCCAGTTTCGTCCATTCCTCTTTGCAGCTCCTCTCAAGCTCCATCCGGTGCACAGCCATTTTAAGATCTCTCCAGAGATGTTCAATCGGATTCAAGTCTGGCTCTGCTCTGGCTGGGCCACTCAAGGACATTCACAGAGTTGTCCTGAAGCCACTCCTTTGATATCTTGGCTGTGTGCTTAGGGTCGTTGTCCTGCTGAAAGATGAACCGTCGCCCAGTCTGAGGTCAAGAGCGCTCTGGAGCAGGTTTTCATCCAGGATGTCTCTGTACTTTGCTGCAGTCATCTTTCTCTTTATCCTGACTATTCTCCCAGTTCATGCCCCCCACAGCATGATGCTGCCACCACCATGCTTCACTGTAGGGATGGTATTGGCCTGGTGATGAGCGGTGCCTGGTTTCCTCCAAATCACACCAAAGAGTTCAATCTTTTTCTCATCAGACCAGAGAATTTTGTTTCTCATGGTCTGAGAGTCCTTCAGGTGCCTTTTATAAACTCCAGGCAGACTGCCATGTGCCTTTTACTAAGGAGTGGCTTCCGTCTGGCCACTCTACCATACAGGCCTGATTGGTGGATTGCTGCAGAGATGGTTGTACTTCTGGAGGGTTTTTCTCTCTCCACAGAGGACCTCTGGAGCTCTGACAGAGTGACCATCGGGTTCTTGGTCACCTCCCTGACTAAGGCCCTTCTCCCCCGATCGCTCAGTTTAGATGGCCGACCAGCTCTAGGAAGAGTCCTGGTGGTTTTGAACTTCTGCCACTTACAGATGATGGAGGCCACTGTGCTCATTGGGACCTTCAAAGCAGCAGAAATTTTTCTGTAACCTTCCCCAGATTTGTGCCTCGAGACAATCCTGTCTCAGAGGTCTACAGACAATTCCTTTGACTTCATGCTTGGTTTGTGCTCTGATATGAACTGTCAACTGTGGGACCTTCTATAGACAGGTGTGTGCCTTTCCAAATCAGGTCACATCAACTGAATTGACTACAGGTGGACTCCAATGAAGCTGCAGAAACATCTCAAGGATGATCAGAGGAAACAGGACGGACCTGAGCTCAATTTTGAGCTTCATGGCAAAGGCTGTGAATACTTATGTGCATGTGCTTTCTCAGTTTTTTTATTTTTACTAAAGTTGTAAAAACCTCAAGTAAACTTTTTTCACGTTGTCATTATGGGGTGTTGTGTGTAGAATTCTGAGGAAAAAAATGAATTTAAACCATTTTGGAATAAGGCTGCGACATAACAAAATGTGGAAATGTGATGCGCTGTGAATACTTTCCGGATGCACTGTATATATATATATATATATATATATATATATATATATATATATGAAGTGCCACATTTTTTCAAGGTCATTACGCGAGGTACAGGCAGCCGAGTAGCTTGGAGTGGGGAGGTCCTTTGATAAGCGATCCCATGCAGTTTTTAGTTGGCCACATGTCTTGGTCCGGGGCACACTGTGCTTTTGCTGTCAAAGTGTTCTTCAAAAACAACGAATCCATCATCACTACGCAACATGCCTTCTGAATGCACTTCAGCATTCCTCCTTACGGTGATGTCCCAAATCAGAAAACAATTCCTGAGTGGCCGGCTAAATTTATACAGTCAGGTACAGTATTGAACAGAAAATCTCTGTATGAACGGCGGAAAACATCCAAGCTGTGAGGGCAGCAGTTTTGCAGTCTCCTAGATGTTCAGCGCGCACTTTTTCTTTCGGCATTTCCAACACGTCTTTGATTTTGCATGAGGACCTTAATTTCCTTCCATAAAAAATGATTGGAGTGCAGGAACTCACTGAGACTGGGAGAGCCGTAGAGAGTTGTGTGCCAACATTCTGCAAATTGTTCATCGAGATGCCATCATCATGTGCAGCGATGAGGCACATTTCCATTTGAATGGTTCCATAAATAAGCAAAACTTTCGCAATTGGGCTGAAACCAACCCTCTTGAACTTTATCAGAGACCCCTGCACAGTGAGCCTGTTACAGTTTGGTGCGCCGTTGCAGAATTTGGCATTGTAGGTCCTTAATTTTTTGAGTAGGGGGGGAGCAATTGTCACCGTCAGTTCAGAACGTTACATCGAAATGCTAGGGAACATTTTGCGGCCCCAACTGGAAGAAATGGATGTGGTGGATGCCTGGCCTCAACAGGATGGAGCAACAGCTCATATGGTGCTGAGATCAATACAAGTTTTGTAGGAGATGTTTCCGGGGAAGCGGATCTCCCTGCACGGCGATGTCGGGTGGCCTTCACGTTCACCTGATCTCGCTCTGTGTGATTTCTTCTTGTGGGGCGATCTCAGGTCGAAGGTACACACACACCAACCTCAGAACCTTGAAGCCCTCAAGGACTCTATTCACCATGAAATCACCACTCTTCCCCTTGAAATGGCCAAACGAGTCATGTGAGCATTCAGAAATCGTCTCGAAGAGTGTATCGCTAATGATGGCCACCACCTTGAAGACATCATTTTTAAACCACAGTGGGAAAAAAATCTATTTCGTATAGCCTTTCTTGTGTCATAATTGTAGTACTAGGGTGTTGTACCGTGTGAGCCATTATGAACGTAGAGAAAAGTCAAGCAAAATGACACCTTTTAGCTCATAAAATGTGTCATCTTGTGTCATAATGAAATTTATTTTATCTTGTAGCATTTTTGTAGAATAAATGTTTGAAATGTGGTACTCCTTTTGGGCTCACCCTATATAAATAAAATTGATCCTTCCTTAAAGGTGTCCATGTTTCTGATCAAGAAGCCATACCTTCCTAGGAAAGGTATCCTTAATGGCCATAAATCTATAAAATTGCCTTTTTGCCTGTGCAGCACAGCACACCGCCTCAGGGGGTGGACCCATCCACTTAATATTTTGGGGGTAGAGGGGCTAATGCTCTTCATCCTTTCACACTTTTATTTTGGGTCGATGTGCTTGATCCACCTTCTCCATATAACTCGGTCCTGTTCTTTCACGCAGGTGAAGCCCTCTTCCTTCAGATCTTCTTTTACTTTCTCCATCTGCCTCCACTTGGGCCTCCCTCACTTTTTCATACCGATGTACTTCCATTCCCATCACTCGTCTGCCTACATTTTCATTGTCTCTCCTCATCACCCATCCATACCACTACAACCTACTTTCCAATACTTTCTTAGATATCTCTCCCAGTTTTGATGACCTCATTTCTAGTTCTGTCCTTTTTTTGTAACTCCAAATATCCATCTCCACATTCTCATTTCTGCCACATCTAACTTGTTCTCCTGCACACCCTTTACTGCCCATGTCTCTGCTCCATACAACATTGCTGGTCTTACCATTGTCTTAAAAACCTTACCTTTTAATCTTTATGTTAAGTCTTTGATTGCACAACACTCCTGATACCTTCTCCCAGTTGTTCCATCCACACTGCACTCTGTGGGTTATCTCTGTATCTAGTTTTCCATCTCAGGCTATCACGGATCCTAGATATTGTAAAGTAAGCACACAGACACAGCGTTAAGGGTTGGGGATCCGTCCTCGTATAGTGAAATGCGGTCAAGGTTGTACAGTGATTTCACAACTGTAGACATTTACAAGACAAGTTTCTGGTGGAGAGATGGCGTATTTATGGAGGATGGGGCGGCGGAAAGGATGTCGGGAGGAGTGGGAAATCCTGAGATGTTGATGTCATCAGGACGGGACGGCACGCGATTGTCGAACGTGGAAGTAGCCCAGCCATCTGAATGGAAGGCTGGAGGTGAACTCACGGTACCAGGCTCTTTTTTTTGTAGTTCATCATCCCTGTGAGAAAAAAGAGAGACTGGTTAGTACACTGTTCCCCTCCCTTGTCTTGCTGGTGTGCATAGAACATCGGGTCCTTTGGATGTTCTCTAATGGCGCGTGTGTGACAATATTTAAATTGATCTACTCTTTTCAATAGATCTTCATGCAGGCAAACTTCTGAACCCTGATCATCATTAAAACTCATGTATTCAGTCTTGTCTTCAACCCTCTATCTTCCAAAGCCCTTTTCCATTCTTCCAGCTTCATCTCCATTTGCTTTTATCCCATGACTCAACACATCCATAACCAGATCCAAGAGCTAAGGACTTAAAGAAGATGCCTTGGTGCAGACCAACATAGACCTCAAAAAGGGTGGCTTGAACATTGAACACACTTGGCTTCTCATTTCATGTGGATTTAACTTCATGATGCAGATGGCTGTGAAGACTGCATATGAACATCAGATAATCTAACAAATTATCAGGACAAGATAACATTCGTGCTTGATTGCTTACAGAAGTTAGTGAGTACATATATTCCATCCATCCATCCATTATCCAACCCGCTATATCCTTACTACAGGGTCACGGGGATCTGCTGAAGCCAGTCCCAGCCAACACAGGGAGCAAGGCAGGAAACAAACCTGGTGCGGGGCGCCAGCCCACCGCAGCATCCATTATCCAACCCACTATATCCTACAGGGTCACGGGGGGGTCTGCTGGAACCAATCCCAGCCAACACAAGGTGCAAGGCAGGAAACAAACCCTGGGCAGGGTGCCAGTCCACTGCAGGCACATGTATTCACCCTTTGCATAAACTTTCCAAAAATCTCTGCACACTGGGGAAATTCCTAAAGACAGAGTGGCTAGCAAATATTATCCTGCTGTAAAAAGGAGGCGATCAGGCTGATCCAAGTAAATACAGGCCCGTAAGCTTAATGTGCATCTGAGATAAATTAATGGCAGGAGAAGATCAAGCAGCACATATCTGGAACAGGTGTGCAAGTCAGATAGTCAGCACGGGTTGAGATGGGAAAGATCGTGTTTCATTAATATGCAAGAATTCTATGAGGATTCAACAAAAGGGTACGATCAGAACTGTCAGTCAGTCATCTTCTAACCCACTATATCCTCACTGCAGGGTCACAGGGTCTGCTGGAGCCAATCCCAGCCAGCACAGGGTGCAAGGCAGGAACAAATACCTGGGCAGGGCACCAGCCCCCTGCAGGTCACACACACACACACACACACTAGGGACAGTGTAGGACCGCCAATGCACCTATCACTGCGCCAACGTGCCACGCGATCAGAACAATAAGAAGGGTGGCATCCTTCAACATCTGCAATAAGATGCTGCAGATGTTCTACCAGACGGTTGTGGCGAGTGCCCTCTTCTATGCGGTGGTGTGCTGGGGAGGCACTATAAAGATGAAAGACGCCTCACGCCTGGACAAACTTGTTAAGAAGGCAGACTCTATTGTAGGAGTAAAGTTGGACAGTTTAACATCCGTGGCAGAGCGACGGGCATTAAGCAAACTCCTGTCAATCATGAAGAATCCACTGCATCCACTGAACAGTGTCATCTCCAGACAGAGGAGTAGCTTCAGTGACAGACTTTTGTCACCGTCCTGCTCCACTGACAGACTGAGGAGACCCCACACTATGCGACTCTTCAATTCCACCCGGGGGAGTAAATGCTAACATTACTCAAAGTTATTGTCTGCTTTTTTATTTTTATTTTCATTTTTATTACTATTTAAGTGAATATTTTTTTTGTATCAGTATACTGCTGCTGGATTATGTGAATTTCCCCTTGGGATTAATAAAGTATCTATCTATCTATCTATCTATCTATCTATCTATCTATCTATCTATCTATGCTATCTATCTATGCATGCAAGATCATTTGTCTTGCTTTTGATAAGGAAGCATATGAAAGCTTAGCGGGAATTCAGGGATATATATATTGTCACAAACTCGACTCAGACTCATAGAAAGGTTTAGGGCAGCCACCCGTATGATTGATTCTCTGGCTACAAAGTCGTTAAGTAGATACAGCACTGCTGTGCACAAAACCGAGTCCAAAACAGAACTGAGGGAATAGGGAAAATGTGGAGGCTTTTAAAGGAGAAGACAGGAAGTGAGATCAAAGGGTTCGGGCTCATAAAGGGCTTCAGCCATTGATTCGAGTCCAGATGTGACATCACAGGGGCCTGAGCCGGCAAGGTCTCCTTCCATAGGCTCGGTTCCGGAAGTGACGTCAAGAGGGCCAAGTGGAATCTCCCGTGAATGGTCTACAGCAGGGGTCCTCAATCACGGTCTTGGAGGGCCGCAGTGGCTGCAGGTTTTTGCTCCAACCCAACTGCATAATAAGAAGCCCTTATTGCTCAAGTAACACTTTTGCTTCACTTTAGGTCTCTCGCTCGTTAAGATTTTGAACTCTTATTGCTTATTTTAGTCTTAAACAGCTGTAGTCTTGGTTTTTAATGGCTCCTAATTAGCAATACCATGCAAATGACAAAAGAGACCAGCATTTCTCCATTTAGCTTGTTACCATTGACACATCTGTGTGTATTTATCATGCACTGTTGGGTTTAATTAAATACTTGGAAGGAAAGTGAAGAGAAAAACTGAGACTGAGAATTCCTCATCCATTTTTTTTAGCCTTCAAATCATTTGGATATCCTTAGAAAGGGGGAGCAAATCTAGGATATGAGAATGACCTGACATAGCAGAGTTAAAGCAGTAACAAGCCATGAAATTAAATTATTGGCAAGAATTGCTTTCTAATTAAGCAACTGGGTGAGAACAAAAACCTGCAGCCACTGCAGCCCTCCAGGACTGAGATTGAGGACCCCTGGTCTACAGGAAAGGGAGAAAAAGAGTCAGTGCACTGTGCCACATCCCGGTATGACTTGGAACTGCCCTTACTCAAGCCCTTTAGCTGCCTCCCATGTGCACGTGTGTGACAAGAGATATATATATTGTAAAGTATAACTCGGCCACAGACAGACACGACACCAATGTCTTAAACACACAGGTTTTATTTACACTCTTCAGCCATGGGGCACGCCTTCCCCGTGTCCCACAAGCCCAACACAGTCCCAAAAACGCACCTAGCAGACCTCTGCACCGCTCCTTGTATCACCACTCCTTCCAGGCAGCCTTGTCTTCTTCCTCCCGATTCTGGCTAATGAGTGGTGGATGCTGGCCCTTTTTATAGCCCACCCGGAAGTGCTCCAGGTGCTTGATCACCTGTGGCTAATTGCACTTCCGGGTGGGGCTGTAGAGGTGTCCATAAAGGCTCCGGGATCCATGCAGCACCCCCTGGCAGCCACCCCAGATCCCCACAAGGTTGTGGAGAACTCCATCTCCCATGGAGGCCTGCGGGAAACTGAGGCACCAATGTCACCCAGGGAGGCTGCCACCAAGCGTCCCGGGGGAGGTACTAAGGAGCCCACGGCTGCTCCCCCGTAACATATGCTAAAGGGGCATCCCGGCCGAGTATGGGACCTGGTCGCCTATATATATATATATATATATATATATATATATATATATATATATATATATATATATATATATATATATATTGTCACAACCGGATGGAGGTGGTACCCAACCAGGACGCCTGAGAAGACAGGAGGAGGGCTGGTGCCTCCTCCAGACCTCGAGGGGGCGACCGCCCTGGAGGCCTCGGGTAAAGAGCTGGGAAGGCCTGTAGGGACCTGGGGTTATCGCCTGGGGGACCCCAATACCAGGAAGACCCTAGACCTCAGTACTTCTGCCACACCTGGATGTGCTGGGGGGAAGAGAAAACGGGGACACCCGGAGTGCTTTCAAAGAGACAGCCGGCACTTCCGCCACACTGGGGCGTGTTGGTGGGAGATTGCCGGGAACACACCTGGAGCACATTTAAAGGGGTCGCCTCCCTGCAGAAGGGACGTGAGTCGGGTGGAAGAGTGACAAGGTCTGGAGAAGGCAGGAGGTGGCCTGAAGAAAAGAGAGAGAGAGAGAGAAGGCATTGGATTGGCCTGAACTGAGGGGTATTGGAGGGCTTGTGAGTACTGAACTGTATCAAATGATGAAAAATAACTGTGTGCTGGGTGACGCGAGTGTGTCTGCCTGTCTGTGTCCGGGGCAATGTTCACAATAATTATATATATATATATATAATTATTATATATTTAATTATATATTTTATTATATATATATAATATATATATTTTATTATATATATATAATAGCAGTGGCCACAGTAATATTAAGCTCTTTGGAGGTGGTCTTGTTGCCTTTACTTTGAAAATGACTGCCTGTTACCGTCTGCTTTGCCTCCTCGGATGGCTCTTGGCTTTTCCTTCTCGTTTCCCAAATTAGCAATACACAAAAACAGTTGAGTGAGTTCTTTTCTCCATTTAAACTGGCAAAATGAGTAATTGCAAGATTGAAGGATCACTCCGACCGTTATTTCTTATAACTTCTGTTACTAACTTTGAAGAATTGGGTTCTTTTCACAGCATTTTGATGTTAATACTTTTGATGGACAATGGTGCATGATTTAAATAAAATACAAGGATATCAGTATTTTTACCCATGGATGCATGTGCTTTCTGGCAATATATAATATTCCCACTGTTAAAATGTTCTTATTCTCTTTGCATGTGTAAATATTAAACAAATATGAATTCTCACCACTGTACATTAGCTCATCCTAGCTATCTACTGCTAGTATTATTCAAATTCCCATCAGTTTGCCTTCATTCTTTTGGAGATGGTGCCATCTACTGGAAGTTCAGAATATTGTTATATTCTGAAAAATCATTTTCAACAGAGGAAGGTTTAATTAAACCCTGAACATGAATCCCTGTTATCCAGTACTGCAGTTAGAATTTTGCTTTTGTCCTACAAAAGTGAAAATATTCAAGTAATGCAGTTTATATTGCATTTTAACTGTAGTGTAAGGATGGACATGTTTCAGATTGTATATAACAACTTTTCTGTCTTCTCCCAGAAAAAAAATCTGACACCAGTTAGGTTACACAATAGGTCACAATTAGACATCTTCTTATTCTTAGGTTCCCTCCGGAAAATTAATTTTCATTTTTTTTGCAATTTTTTGCACTGAAGACAGATTTGTATATAGCTAATTAAATGTGCATGATCTTTATAGATTGTGTACTTTAAATTGTGTGTAGATGTATATGTGTTAATAGAGGATGTATGTGTATATATAATATACATAAACATACAGTACATATATATGCATATGTTTCTATACAGCATTTTACACAAGTAAAACATCAATACTGTATGTCAAAATGGAATGTTCATATTTAAAAGGAAAGCTAGGAACAGGATTTGTCTGTGCAGTTAAATAGACTAAGTTAACAAAAACAAGCTGAATGAATCGTACACATCCAATATGTCATTCGTCATTGGCAATATTTTCTTTACAACAACATTTACAGTGATCACTCCTCGATCGCAGGGGTTGCGTTCCAGAACACCCCACGAAAGGTGAAAATCCGCAAAGTAAAAACCATATGTTTAGATGGTTATTTTTATACATTTTAAGTCCTTATAAATTCCCACACTCTTATAAACATTTCCCGCACAGTTATACAGCATAAACCCTTTATATTCTCTTAGATTCGTTGAAATTATGTATGTAAACCCACTGTTTATATACTACGCACAAACCTACGTAGAGTATATAATTAAGGAGTTTTATTTAATATGTAATACAGTTTTAAACACATTGTAATTGATTAGGTAATATAAAAATAAATGAAAAATCTACAACATGTAAATATAAATAAAACCTAAATGTTATTTTAAAGGTATTGAGTGTCTCCGATATCACACACGTTACAGGCGTTACAAGAAACAGGCCACCAGCAATAAATACGTACAATGCATTAAAAATTGTGTAAAATATGTGTACAGTGACACTAAACGTATGTACATTTACTAAGTACGTAGAAGATTAGTTATGGGTACTCCCCAACAATGACACGATGACTTGTCCGATAACAATGACATAAATGTTACTGCACAACAGAGGAGAGCGTTACAGCTCTTCTGAAGGAGCCTCTTCAGGCGACTGTGTAGCACCGCCGTTGTCGTCTGGAGTTTCTTCTTCCACTGAAGGCGTACCAGGCGGTGTTTTGCGGGTAAGGAACATCGGGATGGGCAGTTGCTGGCGCCGCTTTTTCATTTACACTTCCGTGGCATCGTCAAGAGCATTTCTGAATTGTTTTTTTATTTTTAATAAATTTGCAAAAACCTCAAGTAAACTTTTTTCACGTTGTCATTATGGGGTGTTGTGTGTAGAATTCTGAGGAAAATAATGAATTGAATCCATTTTGGAATAAGGCCTTAACATAACAAAATGTGGAAAAAGTGATGCGCTGTGAATACTTTCCAGATGCACTGTATGGTGTGTTGTGGATGGAGAGCTGCATTGGTGTACTGACGCTCATCTGACCATAAGACCTTTATTCAATTTGCATCAGAATCTTCAAGGTGCATTCTGGGAAAGCTCAAACGAGCCTTAATGTGGCCTTTCTTGAGAAGTGCGACCCTCCTGAACAAGCCACCATTGTGGAGGAGTGCTTGTGATATTGTTGTCACATGCACACCATTAATGACCACTCTTTGCCATCAAATCCTGTAACTCCTTCAGAGTGGCCATTGGCCTCTTGGCAGCCTCTCTTACCAGTTTCCTCCTTGCTCTTCCATCCAGTTTGGAGGGACGGGCGGATCCAGGGAGGGTCCTAGTAGTATCAAAAACTTGTCACTTCTTTATGATGGACTTTACTGTGCTCCTTGGGATTTATAAAGCCTTTGAGATGTTTGTCTCCATCTCCTGCCTTCTGTCTGTCCACAACCCTATCCCTGAGATCTTCTGAAAGTGGCCTGCCACCCGTAGTCAGTTGTTGGCTGTCAGTTGCTCTACCAAGCAAGGGAATGAAAGGACCAGGAACAGCTTCACTAGTCACACTCATTACAACTGATCACAGGTGGGAGGAAGACGGTAACCGCAATGGAAATGGTGGGCACTGACACCTGATTGAGTTTGGGAATTAGTGATCCTTTATCAATCTCAGTATTTCTTGTTTGTTACTTTTTAAAATTCTTCTGTAGCTGTGATATCTTTCACTTGGAAGTCAAAGATTGCTTTGAGTAAGTAAAGCTGGAAAAATATTGGTTTCTGTGTTTTCATTTAAGGCTGTAAAGCAAAAAAATGTGAATATTTCAAATGGGGGGTATTCTTTTCCATACCCACTGCCCATTGCTCCAGAAGCTGGTACATTTTCAAAAAGCAATTTTGGAGAGGAAACTGATGTACCATCTTATGGTTGTAGATTCTTCACAACGCACAGATAGATACTTTATTAATCCAAAGGAGAAATTCACATACTTCAGCAGCAGCATACTGATAAAGAACAATATTAAATTAAAGAGTGATAACAATGCAGGTATAACAGACAATAACTTTTTATAATGTTAGCGTTTACCCTCGGGTGGAATTGAAGAGTCACATAATGTGGGGTCTCCTCAGTCTGTCAGTGGAGCATGATGGTGACAGCAGTCTGTCGCTGAAGCTGCTCCTCTGTCTGGAGATGATCCTGTTCAGTGGATGCTGTGGATTCTCCATGATTGACAGGAGTCTGGCTCAGTGCCGTCGCTCTGCCACAGATGTCAAACTGTCCAGCTCTGTGCCTACAATAGAGCCTGCCTTCCTCACCAGTTTGTCCAGGTGTGAGGCGTCTTTCATCTTTATGCTGCCTCCCCAGCACACCACCGCGTAGAAGAGGGCGCCACAACCGTCTGATAGAACATCTGCAGCGTCTTACTGCAGATGTTGAAGGACGCCAGCCTTCTAAGGAAGTATAGTTGGCTCTGTTCACTCTTACACAGAGCACCAGTATTGGGCAGTCCAGTCCAGTTTATCATCCAGCTGCACCCTCTGCACACAGTCACCTCTGATCATCACAGGGTCCATGAGGGGCCTGGTTCTCCTAAAATCCACCGCCAGCTCCATCCAGCAATGTGATGGTGTCATGCATTTTGCATGCCAGTGAAGTTGCTTGTTTATTGTGATACATGGCTTACAGGTGCTGGTCATAAAATTAGAATATCATGACAAAGTCGATTTATTTCAGTAATTCCATTCAAAAAGTGAAACTTGTATATTAGATTCATTCATTACACACAGACTGATGTATTTCAAATGTTTATTTCTTTTAATTTTGATGATTATAACTGACAACTAATGAAAGTCCCAAATTCAGTATCTCGGAAAATTAGAATATTGTGAAAAGGTTCAATATTGAAGACACCTGGTGCCACACTCTAATCAGCTAATTAACTCCTTTAAATGGTCTCTCAGTCGAGTTCTGTAGGCTACACAATCATGGGGAAGACTGCTGACTTGACAGTTGTCCAAAAGACGACCATTGACACCTTGCACAAGGAGGGCAAGACACAAAAGGTCATTGCTAAAGAGGCTGGCTGTTCACAGAGCTCTGTGTCCAAGCACATTAATAGAGAGGGGAAGGGAAGGACAAGATGTAGTAGAAAAAGTGTACAAGCAATAGGGATAACCGCACCCTGGAGAGGATTGTGAAACAAAACTGTGGGGGAGATTCACAAAGAGTGGACTGCAGCTGGAGTCAGTGCTTCAAGAACCACCACACACAGACGTATGCAAGACATGGGTTTCAGCTGTCGCATTCCTTGTGTCAAGCCACTCTTGAACAAGAGACAGCGTCAGAAGCGTCTCGCCTGGACTGCTGCTGTGTGGTCCAAAGTTATGTTCTCTGATGAAAGTAAATTTTGCATTTCCTTTGGAAATCAAGGTCCCAGAGTCTGGAGGAAGAGAGGAGAGGCACAGAATCCACGTTGCTTGAGGTCCAGTGTAAAGTTTCCACAGTCAGTGATGGTTTGGGGTGCCATGTCATCTGCTGGTGTTGGTCCATTGTGTTTTCTGAGGTCCAAGGTCAACGCAGCCGTCTACCAGGAAGTTTTAGAGCACTTCATGCTTCCTGCTGCTGACGAACTTTATGGAGATGCAGATTTCATTTTCCAACAGGACCTGGCACCTGCACACAGTGCCAAAGCTACCAGTACCTGGTTTAAGGACCATGGTATCCCTGTTCTTGATTGGCCAGCAAACTCGCCTGACCTTAACCCCATAGAAAATCTATGGGGTATTGTGAAGAGGAAGATGCAATACACCAGACCCAACAATTCAGAAGAGCTGAAGGCCACTATCAGAGCAACATGGGCTCTCATAACACCTGAGCAGTGCCACAGACTGATCGACTCCATGCCACGCCGCATTGCTGCAGTAATCCAGGCCAAAGGAGCCCCAACTAAATATTGAGTGCTGTACATGCTCATACTTTTCATGTTCATACCTTTCAGTTGGCCAACATTTCTAAAAATCCTTTTTTTGCATTGGTCTTAATTGATATTCTAATTTTCCGAGATACTGAATTTGGGACTTTCATTAGTTGTCAGTTATAATCATCAAAATTAAAAGAAATAAACATTTGAAATACATCAGTCTGTGTGTAATGAATGAATCTAATATACAAGTTTCACTTTTTGAATGGAATTACTGAAATAAATCAACTTTGTCATGATATTCTAATTTTATGACCAGCACCTGTATTTTACTGCTTGAAAGGTGATGGTTCTGGTACTCATAGTGAACAGTAATACGTCTACTTTACCATTAAGGGCAGAGAAAAGCATTACCTATATGTGTGTACAGGGCATGAAATAACAATTCGGGCTTTTTATCGTCAGATGTGTTGAAGTTGCAGTCATAAAATTCTTTGCACTGCATCAATTGGTGAAGTTGTAATATTTAATCCTTTGAAAAATGTATCCATGCAATTGATTTTGATAAATTTATCAGAGTTTTCCTGCTTCTCCTCACTCTGTGTGTTTTGTTTCAGGTATATTGTGTTCTACTGCCCTGGAGATCTCGCTTACAAATGCTTTACATTTCTGCCATTGCGTCTTGTCCTAGCCAGTATGAAAGAGGTGACAAGGACATGGAAAGTGGTTGGCGGGGTGACACAAGGTCAGAAATATTATAAAGATGGATGGCTGGCAATTATTGCTGTTGGATGGTCCAGAGGTAATGGTTCTGTTTTAAAGATTTCTGCTGATTCTCGCTTACTTTTCAATCACTGAACTAATCAATCATTTAATTGTTTGTATTTAGGACAGTAATTTTCTTATCATGTAAAGTTTTAACTAGCAGCAACTGGTATTATTTACAGTATTTAAGGACAATGACACTCTCTCTTTTTTATAGTCATGTGAAAAAGTAAGTATACCCCATGGAAATAGTTGACAATTTCATCATATCTTAGCAGGCAAACATTAGATCTTCATGCAAAAATTGCTTATCGATCAAGGTGATATACAGCAGAGGAAAATAAGTATTGAACGTGTCAACGTTTTTTCTCAGTACATATACGTCTAGTGGGGCTATTTACAAGAAATTTTCATCAGATGTCAGTAACAACCCAAATAATCCTCACATACAAAGAAATCAAAACAAATAAGTCCATAAATGAAGTTATGTGTAGTAAAGTGAAATAAGTATTGAACACGCTTACTGAAATGTATTTAATGCTTAGTAGAAAAGTCTTTGTTGGCGATGACAGCTTCAAGATGCTATGGAGAAACGAGTCGCATGCATTGCTCAGGTATGATTTCGGCCCATTATTCCTCACAAGCTGTCTTCAAATCTTGAGTGTTCCGGGGTCCTCTTCTATGAACTCTAATCTCTAATCGATTTTCAATGGGATTCAAGTCGGGTGATTGACTGGGCCATTCCAGCAGCCTTATTTTCTTTCTCTGAAAACAACTATGAGTTTCCTTGGCTGTGTGTTTCTTGCTGAAATGTCTCCCTTCGTTTCATCTTCAGCATCCTGGTAGATGGCAACAGATTCTTATCAAGAATGTCCCACTACATTTCTCCATTCATCCTTCCTTCAATTATGTGAAGTCTGCCAGTATCATATGCTGACAGACAGCCCCACGCCATGATGTTCCCACCTCCACACTTCACTGTTGCTGTGGTGTTTTTGGGGTGATGATGTGCAGTGCCATTTCTCCTCCAAACATGGTGTGTGCAATGACATCCAAAGAGTTCAGTTTTGGTCTCCTCACTCAGGATTTCATTTGCTTGTCCAAATGTGCAGCAAACTCTAAATGAGCTTCAACGTGCTTTTTCTTCAGAAATGGAGTCTTGGGTGGTGAGCGTGCATAGAGGCCATGGCGGTTGAGGTCATTACGTCTTGTTTTCTTTGAAACAACTGGACCTGCTCATTCCAGGCCTTTCTGAAGCTCTCGGGCGAATGGTCCTTGGCTCTTGGACGACTCTTCTGATTATTCTTTGCACAGAAATCTTGCAAGGAACACCTGATGGTGGCCGGTTTATGGTGAAATGATGTTCTTTCCACTTCCGGATTAGGGCCCCAATGGTGCTCACTGGAACATTCAGACATTTAGAAGTACATCTGTCACCAGTGCCATCAGTAAGGTTGTGAAGGTCTTGAGAGAGCTCTGTGTTTTTACCCATCCTGAGTTGCTTCTCGTGTGACACCTTGGGAATGAGAAACCTTTTTATAGGCCATCGATTAGGACAAAAGCAGCGGATATTCATTTGCACTGACAGGTGGCTATCAGTACTAAGTACTAAGTACTGTATACCCCATGGAAATAGTTGACTATTTCATCATATCTGAACAGGCAAATGTTAGGTCTTCATGCAAAAATTGATTATAGATCAAGGTGATATACAGGAATAAAATTACAAGGAAAAATTTCCTTTACAGCCATGTCTTAAACAAAAAATTCAATAGATTTAATGGTTTGTTAAGGAAAGGTAAGACCACCCTTTGTCTCAAAAGCTGGTATTGCCCCCTTTTTGCAGAAATGACTTCTTGTAGGCATTTTGCATGACTACCCACCAGTCTCTAACATCAATTCAGTGACATTTTGGACCACTCCTCCATGCAAAAATCCTTCATGTGCAAGATGTTTGTGGGTTTTCTTGCGTGTCCTGCCCATTTCATATCCCCTCGCAACATTTTAATGGGATTCAAAATCAGAGTTTTCATTTGGCCTGTCCATAACCCTCCGTTTCTTCTTTTGGAGCCATTCCTTGGTGGCTTTAGTAGTGTGCTTCAGATAATTATCGTTTTGAAGGTCCATTTCCCGTTTGACCTTCAGATAGATGCTCTCACATTCTCCTTAAGCACTTTGATGTGATGCAGAATTCATAGTTGACTCAGTGTCTGCAAGCTGCTCAGGCCCTGTGGCAGAAAAGCAACCCCAAACCACAACATTTCCTCCATTGTGCTTCACTGCTGGTTTAAGGTTCTTCTCCTAACATGGTGTCTTCAGTTTCTGTCAAACATGTCTTCTGTTATTGTGGCCAAACATCTCTATCTTTCATTCATCTGCCCAGAGCTCATTGTTGCAGAAGGCCTGCTCTTTGCCTAGATGTTCAATGTTAAACTTTAGTCTTGCTCTAATATTCTTGTTGGACAGCAAAGGCTTTTTTCTGGCACACCTTGAATGCAGATCCGATCTGTGCAATCTTTTTCTGATTGTAGGTACATGCAGTTTGACTCTAGTTTTTCCAAGAGTTCCCTACAGATGGCACAATGATTTTTTGGGATTCTTGGTGACTTCTTTTTGTATCGTACAGTCACCTCTTGGGCTAAATATGCTGGGTCATCCAGCCCCGAGCAAATTAGCAGTCATTTGTAGTCTACGTTACTTGTAGGTGTTAATGCTTACAGTGGAATGATTGATTTCGGATAATCTGGAGATCTTTTTAAATCCCTATCCAGAGATATAGGCATCCACATGCTACTTTCTGAGGGCTTTAGAGAGCTGTTTTGATCTTTGCATGATGACACCACACTCCTAAATAGCAAAGAGAATGCTGGACCCTTGGTATGTGCAGTTTAAATAAGACGGGTTCCACCTGCAAACTCCCTACAGAATCACATGAATGTCACTGCCGAGGTAAGTAAACCTCTTGATGAGGTCGACACTCTCTCCGCAGACAGACAAACTTCTGATGGCCGTGCCCAAGAGTTCATTAAAAGTCTGGCTCTTGGTTTTTATCAGGACACTCGCAAGCCCAGACATTCAGACCCCTCACTCAGTCTCTGGAGCACCCCAATCACCTCCATTGACACTGTGAAGATCACAGCATCGTCAGCAAAGTCAAGATCCGTGAATCTTTCTTCACCAACAGATGCCCCACAGCTGCTGGACCCTACAACCTTGCCCAACACCCAGTCCATGCAAGCATTGAACAAAGTATGAGCAGAACACAACCCTGACGAACCCCAGAACCAACTGGGAAAAACACACTCTGCACAGCACTCACAGTACCAGTGTACACACCAGCCATGATATCCAGCAACCTGTAGGACATCCTAAGGGTCCGCGGGATCCCCTCGAGGTTGTTGAGATTCATCAAAATCTCCGAAAATCGAATTTTTGGACGATTACAATACCTACAAGAAAGTAAAACGGACTCAGGGAGGTCTGAAATGTCGAGATTCATCACAATCTCAAGGTCAAATTTTTGGACGATTACTTTGTATACGAGAAAGTAAAAAACACGTGACTATGCCATAGTACCACAACTCCTGGAGCAGGCCAAAGCTGTCCTGATGATGAGCTTATTGCCTCCATTATTGAAGAAACCTTATTTATCAGGTTTTATCCATGATGAAAATAGCAATGTGAGGAGATTCAATCCAAAATTTGTTATAGACCTGGTCATCTTAATTGGTTAAACTACTGTAGGAATAACAAACAAGACAAAGATAAAGGGTTGGGGCTCTTCTGTGCCGAGACACTTTTAGAAAGGAAAGTAAGAAAATGTAACTCAAGTAAAAGTGGCCATAGCCCCAATTGTCCATAATGGCTCTCTGAGCAGAAGGTCCATCTCGTTCAGTTGCGGGTCCAAAAATGAATGGCCTCTTCTGGTCTTTGGCTGTGTTATAAATGGATATCTCAAAAGGGGTTGAGTTTTGTGGGATGTGGAGGAAGTGACATCATTAGGCTTCCTGGTAATTCCCGTGACTGAGGAGAAAAGAGGAGGTGGTGAGGAGTGGAACTGCTCATCTGGAAGGTGTTTCCCTAGACGCTCATGTCTGACGCTACTCTTAAAAGTTGTAGATGGCCATCTAGTCTTGCAAGAGGTTTTATTAATTTTTAATTTTTTTTTTCCAACTACTTTTTAGTGTTTTTTTAAATTGTTTAAAAGGCATTTGAAGATTATTGTGAATATAACAGTGCATAATTTGAATTTAAATGGTATTTTATTGAAATGATGAGTAGTATTTAATTGTGTAATTTACACATGCACTACAAGCAGATAGGAG